>NC_134568.1:117126590-117299090 GCF_050947875.1 Dermacentor variabilis | reverse complement strand
AGCCAGAGCCCAAACAGCCCGTACGGTAAATGAGGAAACGTTATTGCGTATAGGAAGTTTTGTGAATACGGGCAAAGGATGCTGTCTAAGCGTATGCTCAGCTAGATTAGCTCCTTTTATCCTCCGAAAACTGACGCAAGCGTCGCACAAGCGTGTCACCATTCCTGCCTTACGATGCAGTCCTTTAGAATGACGTAAACTTCGATCGCTAGCAGAAAGAACAAAGCCCCCGTTCAAAATCTGCCAGTTTGCCTGCCTAGCACAGTTTCAGGAGCGCTGCTGTTAGATACGATGCTTGCGACCATAATATTACACATCGCTTCTGCTGCAAAGATACTCACAAAACCAATGAATGCTATGTTGCGCTGCGCCACGATCACGGAGCACGTTGTTTCGCACGAATAATTCATGTTGTCTCATCAGTATCGTAGACGAGTGGTCGGCCCTCTCACTGTGCGATGTGTTTTCAATTTCAGCCACAGACCACGCTGCGGTCATCGACATCTTGTGCGCGAGATCGGACTATCAGCGGCAGGAGATAGTCAAAGTCTACAAGCAATCGTTTGGACGCGTAAGCCTTCTGTGCACGTTCGTGCGTTAATTTTCTTATTTGCTTCCTTCGTCGCGGTTATGTATGCTCGCACTTGCAGGATTTTCGGCGAGCAGAGTTTAAAAAAAAAGTACAGGGGAAAAAAAATGTAACGAAGAGCAAACAACGGCGGCCCGTGCATGATGATCGCAGGACTTGATGGGCGACGTGAAGTCCACCGTGCGCAGTAACTTCGACGACATTATAATCGGGCTACTCTACCCGCTGCACGAGTACCTGGCACGCGAACTCCGCAAGGCCATCGCTGGTCTGGGCACCGACGAGGAGTGCCTCATTGAAATACTCTGCACGCATAGCAACGAAGACATCCGGCTGATCAAGGATCACTACCACCGGAGTGAGCGATCGCGTTTCGCATGTTCCAGCATGTTCCCGTGTTCCAGCGAAGGCGGACCTTATCGGCCAGGATTATCGATGCATTAAAAAAAAGTGTAATTCTGGCTCAAAACCATGATCTGATTATGAGGCACGCCGTAGTGGGGGCACTACGATGTATTTTTGACCCCCTGGTGTTTTCTAACATGTACGTAAATCTAAATACAATCGATTACAAGTCGTTTTAGCCCAGGAATCCAGGTACATAGAAATTTCTGGGAGCGGGGGGGCGAACGTCGGACCTGTCCCCCCTCTTCCGACTTCGCCCGTGGTCTTTAGCAGGCTTGTGCTTAACGAATTACGTGTAATTAATTACTCTTAATCAATTGCATTTTTTGCATTTTAGTTTAATGATTACGCTGTTTACTTGGCAACGATAACTGTAATTCAGTTACATTTTTCAGTAACTAATTACATTCAACTAGTTGCTTTATTGACGAGACAAGCTGTAACAAGCGATGCAGCCTTGAGAACATTACTTAGGTGGGATATGCAGTAGAACGCCCGAGATCGCGCAACACAGTAGCCTTTCTCGCAAGTTCAGACAGTGAAATCCGGGGCTCAATATTTGTTTCCGAGGGTCGTCTTGACGCTCCACCGAATGTTGGTCGATGAAGTAAATTAGTATGTCTCGATAGCGAAGGCCACTTGGGAAGTAAATTCCAGGAGATCACATAGGGACGATTTTTTTCTCCAGCTTTACATTGGCTCAACCGGGAGCGTATTCTCCAGGGCCCAGCAACAGTGAAGTGCTGTGCTTCATGTAGGTCCCATGTGCTGAGTAACTACACTATTGTGTGCAAGGTCCGTACACGTTAGAACACCGCCTTACCCCTCAGTGCGCACATTGAACGAACTAGTTAACCTTCCTGTCTTTCTCGCTGTTTTTTCCTACTCGAGCAAGTTTTCTGTGTCGCTGCTGGTGTTTTCACAACAAAAACGAGTAACGATGACCAGCGAAATTCTTAAAAAGCGATTGTTAGTGCAGATAAACAAGGTATGAAGGGCCGCAGAGGACGCTCTGAAAGGGCCGGGCCAGCTCCTTCTTCTATCCACGCAGTGTTAATAAAATTTCAGAGGAAGGTAACGTAGCAGTAATCGATTACTATTGAGTAATTCCTGAATTACTTTCGTGGTGCAGTGAGCGTAACTGTAATCAATTACATTTTTGAATGAAGTAATTGTAATTGTAATCGGTTACTTTATTTTCTTACAAGTCTGGTCTCTAGTGATTTTAGTTCGCGCCTGCGTTTAGACTTGGCACCGGTGTGGACATGGACGGTGCAGTGAACTTAGTTTGTATTGCCGCAGCAGCCTTAAATCCAACTTACCGCGGCATATTTAGTCGATGGGCAGATTTAAAAAAAAAATCATCATTCATGCATACTCATCGACTTCGGCGCTCTTTCAAATGACTCTTGTCGGCCTAAAACCACTCATTCAGGACATGCCTCATACTGAACACACATTAAACACTCGAACTGTTCCAGTGTAACACTCACTAAATAAGACAGTATGAAAAGAATCCGTAAATACAACTTCAGCATCTCTTTCAACGCAGAACAGACGGCGTGCTCTCGTGAGTGCACAAACAATAACCGTAATAATAATAAAAAAATACGCCGACCCTCTACTCCTGTACTTGTACAAACTGCTCGTATTGTCACATGATTAGCTGTAACTCGGATTCGTCGATTAATGTCTCGTTATGGCGGCACGGATCGGCGCCGATATTATCTAGTTTTGTGTTATTCACTGACACTGACTTGTTCGTTTTGTTATTAGGATCACAATATGTGCTGATACTGTACGTATATATACTGGGTTCTCTGAAAATAGCTATAATTTTTGTTTTCAGTATTTAATAAAGAACTGGAGAAGGACATCATCGGCGACACATCCGGTGATTTCCGCCGTCTACTGGTGTCAATGTGTAATGTAAGTGCGCGAGAGCGGTACGACGGATAGATTATATAAGGAATAAGGAAATATCAACTTTCATTTTCATAGACTGTATCGAATGCTGAAAAGGCTTCCTTCCATTCTTGGCATGTAGTACATTCGCAATCCGAGTTGTGCACATATTTATTAGGTGCACTAGATTCTGTTCGCAAATGCTTCTCGCGTTGGGCTCAAAATCGATAGTTGTCGCCATCGATTATAACGAATGAATTATATCTCGCCAAGTATCGCATCTGCTTTGGCAGCACGCGCGCCGTATTTTAGTCACATAAACTGAATACAGATTACGTGGCACAGGCAATTGCTTTCACACGTCTATCCAGGTTTTGTATGCATGTGTCCCACAGAAGTTAAACGACGTCAGCCTACGCCATCATTTCACCGACACTGTGCCGGATACTTTTCTGCTAGAACAGCTGCGCGCGCCGATAACTTTTCTAACAGGAAAAGCGCCGAGCACACAGCGTTAGAGAAACAAATACGCGACAGGGTTGCATCTTAACAGGGGTGACATTTTTGTGACGTCTACTGCGCGAAGCTAGGTTCCCGGTTTTGCACTTTTGAGCACGGCAAATGAGTTACTCTTCCAACAGCGAAGGTTCGCGGCAAGTGTGAATGGTGACGTAATTGTGAAAGATAGCGAGGGCGCAGCTTCCATAGTATACGATTACAGAAACAGCTTCGTGCTGTTGCCTGCCAAGAGTCAATTTTTATCTAAAATGATCTGACTTCCATAACTAACTCCTGCCATTTCAGTTCTCGATGTTCTGCGTTATGACTACTTTTATATTCTTCTTGACTTCCTTAATTTATTCATACAGTACACAAAACCTACTTTGGACGCTCTTGTCGTCTATGATACCTGTATCACGAGTTTAACCTAAAAAAAAAAGGGGGGGGGGGCGTTCTAGTCAGCTCTGTTATGGGCAGGTTATTCTGCGTGTACAAATGCGTCTTGATGGCACATTTATGCACAGTGTTACTAAGCACATTAGATTAAGAGGGAAGTGTTTTCCAGGGTCAGCGGGAAGAAAACGCTCGCTTGGATCCTGCTCGTGCGCGCAGTGACGCTAATGTGAGTATTGTAGTCATCCTTTCAACCTACCGCCAGTGAACGAGCTAGAAAGAGTTGAAACGCGCATCTTGTAGAAAACTGGCCACTCATTCCGGGTTGGCATGACATACCACGGCGAGTGACATTTATTTTTTTCCAAGGCTTCACGGGACCCACTAAGCTAGACCGCATAAAACAAATTTCGACGGCAATTGCGTTGTCTTTTCTTCAGCTCTCGACATGTCAGTAGGTCGCACCACAAGAACTGTAGCTGCCTTTCACAACCTCAGCGATGTCTTCGGGTATCTCCATGGATGTTCTCTATGCGTTTCTTCAACGCTTGTACCAGTCGTAAAGAACTAGCAGCTTTGCTAAAGAATTCCAGTACAAGCGTATTTATTAACCTAATAAGCCATTTGCCTTTAAGGCACGTTCTTTGTGCTCATCTCACACTTTCCTCGCTCAATAAGTATTGGATTCAGGTCTTGCAAAGCAAATTATTTTTGCATCAGAAGCTTCCCCTGATATATAAACTGTGGCATAGCGTTTTCTTTTCTCTTGTTTTGTCGTGCTTGTAGTACCTATCTGTAGATACGCATGAGCTAGCATTACGATCATTGACTGAGCCATGGGCCACATAGATATGTGACATATTTACAGCACCAAAAAAACAACTACAACAAACGCTCTACGAAGGCAAGACGGGCGCTGAAGATAGGCCAGCGCCCGTTTTGTTTTGTTTTCCGTCTAGTTTCTTTTTTTTGTTCTTTTCCAGTGGTGTAAGTATGTCATGCAAGTCACCTTGGTGCGTGATGTTACCGCTCACCTTATGACGATGTCTTCGGGAACGTCAACTTTGTCGCGTACGCGGTTGCTCACAGCAGCTGTACCGGGCGGGCGTACTGCGCTGGGGCACGGACGTGTCGGCGTTCAACCGCATCATCGCCAACCAGAGCTACGAGCAGCTGCGCCTCGTGTTTCGCGAGTACAACGCGCTCGCCAACCACACCGTCATGGAGGCCATCAAGAGCGAGATGAGCGGAGACCTCCGCCGGGGATTCCTCGCCATAGGTGCGTCTGCTGCCTTGTGTGCGCATCGGTCGCTTTCGCGCGTTCGAAGTATGAAGTTTGTTGTCATGGCAGCCATCGAAGCATGTACACTGGGAGTGACGCAGCGATCTGTGTTGTGGTCGATGTTGTAATACCCGGATCTCTTTTTATATGTCCCTCCGTTCCAATGTTTTACGATGTCTGATATTTTTCTGTTCCCTGTGGAACGCTATGTTATGCCCTTTATTATTAAAAATAGTTGCGTTGTTAGGACCCCTCGAACACTTTTCAGCAGTAATGAAAAGTCCAGAAAAGCGTCCTGCTACGAATTTCCATTGGCGAAGATTAATCGAAGGCATTTTGCGCCAGAGCTCTTTGACACACCGTTACGCAGTTTACCACCCGGCGAGGCGCCAGATGCGCATATTGCGTCGCAATAATGCAAGTGTAGGCCGCATGACTTGGTGTTTGGCCGGTGCGTTAGCTGTTAAGCGTTGTTAGAGCTTTCTGCTCTGGAAAAAAATGGCGATAAGGCGACACGGGTACTTAAACGTTCTGATCAAGAGCTAACATGCAGTGACCTCTTTCTAGGCTTCCCATCTCCTGTCACCATTCCTAATAACGGTACATTCGAGTGGTCACTTTCGAGCGCTCTGGCGGTGCGCTTTACATCCGGCTGGTTCATTCGGAGCGACGCACTCTAGCTCAGAACTATCGGAGGCGATCTCACCTTCTAGCTGGGAGCAGGACGGAGATGCGCCAGAATTGGCTGCTGCGACTGCTCGTTTTTCTGGTGCCATTCTCAAAAGGGGCTCCACACTGCTGCAAATCGACTCTAAGTGCTGTAGGGACCAATAGAATGCACCATGAGTGATGGTACGCGTTATCGCCAGCTCAAAGCGATCATGCTGGCATGTCATCACCCATCATCATGCTGGGGCTTTGCTCAGGCTCGGCATCATGCGAGGCCTCGAGGTCAACTCTGTAAGTAAAAATATTTACATCATCATCAAGGGATGATGCAGTTGCCAGTTCCTCTCCGAGCTTCTCTCTAACAACTAGTAGCCGACACATCGACGCTTATTTAGGAGACTTCATTTTGTTGGTGAAAACTGTTTTAGCCATTGTTGTTCATAGTTGCCTATGTTTTCACTGCATGCTCGTCAGGCAAACAATTCAATCGTATACTACATTGTACCCGTTATCTGCGCCATGTATACAGCCATTTGGGCCATTTGTTTACTTTCTTTTTGCAGTGAAGTGCGTCTACAGTCCTCCTTTTTATTTTGCCGAAAAGCTGTACTACTCTATAAAGGTGAGGCGCCTTTTATTTTATTTTTTTTTACCCACGAATTTGGGAAATAGGGCTTAATTCCCGTTTCGCTAGTGCGTATCACTTAAATGTTTTTACTCGCCTAGTTAGTAGTCATCGCGTCTCCCCCCTTCTTGTATGGCGATTGCTGTCTTCATTGTATGATTTTGCTAGAAACTCACTTTTGCTCGTTAATTCGCGGCTTGCTCCTATGTGTTGCTTTGAGTTCATTGCGTGGTTGCCCTGCCCTGTGCTTTGATCGTGTGTTGGTGATTTTTCGTTGTAGAATGAAAATTCGCCTTCTATGAGCAGGATTTTTATATGGAGGGGTAAGGCTTATGTTTATTGTTGTTTTACTGTAGATGCCTCCCGATATTTGTACATTGGTGATCATAGCGGCAAGCGGCACTTCATTGGGAGCACGCTTTCTGAGATATTCTTGCATTTTGGGAAGGGGGGGGGGTGGCATTTAGCGCCTATTTTTTTCTGATTTGTTCTTACAGGGCCTTGTTTTATGGAAGTGGCCCAGCTTTTATGATGCTTCTCACTATATCTGTCGAGCACTGTGACGATGGACGAATATCACTGCACTGTCTACTTTGTTGTAGCGCAGGCAGAACGACACACGCAGTAAGGACCATTAGATATCTCTGAAGGTGACTGATCAAAAATACAGCCCTATGAGTGTACCTTGTTGCGTACTCCAGGGTAGCGTATAGTACTGCACCCGAGTTGTAGCGACGCCTGCCTATCGAAGCTCGACCGACGTTACTTATTGGGTAGCGTGGCGTTGTCGGCGGGCTGCAGGCATCCGGTAGACCATGCATGGCGACCAAGCAAGGGCGAGACTATTTCTAGTGCGAAACTTGCACGGTTTATTCAAAGGTAGATGAAAGAAAATGAGAAGAGCATGAAGTGTGTAAAAGTACATTTAGGGGCCCCTTAAATAGGCTCTGTACAATCGTGGGCAGGATCTTGCTTCCGTCGACGTCACGTGACCCGCACAGAAAGAGCTGCTGCAGAGAGGAGGTCGTCACGCCTCCTGGATTTGTAGACGCCTGTCCGTCTCTTCTGCGCGTTGCGGGTTCGTGAAAGTTCTCCTCTAGGTCCAATTCGAGGAAAGGGCCTCTCTAAACTCGTGCACCCACACACGCATACACACACAGGAGGCCTGTACGCTGCGGGGCTTCCGGCAGACAGGCAGACACTCGAAACGGTCATGGCGAATTAGGAAGTCACGCTTCATTTCGACGAGGCAGGGTGAGATGGTCGGTTGAAATTCTTCTCTGCACGTGGTGCCAGACGCCAACCCTAACAACCTGTAGTAGACACGAGCGACAGCTGGTATATAGCTTATCGAAGCGAGCCGTGTCCTTGAACATACATGCTACAAAAATCACCGACTAAAGGCTGGTGCACTTGCTCACATAATACGGGACCCGCCGTGGTTGCTCAGTGGCTATGGTGTTGGGCTGCTGAGCACGAGGTCGCGGGATCGAATCCCGGCCACAGCGGCCGAATTTAGATGAGGGCGAAATGCGAAAACACCCGTGTACTTAGATTTAGGTGCACGTTAAAGAACCCCAGGTGGTCAAAATTTCCGGAGTCCTCCACTACGGCGTGCCTCATAATCAGAAAGTGGTTTTGGCACGTAAAACCCCAAATATTATTATTACATAATACGAATCACAGTGTTTAAGATGGATTTACACGACAAGCTGAATCGTTGCATCCATCCGCAGACCAAACGGGACGTAGCTACAAGGAATGAGCGTCGCCGTGCAATTCTTCTGCGATGCCCTCGTGTGCGGCGTGATTCGGTGGCACTGAGACACGTCGTGCTCAGCTGCGCACTGAATTTGAAATTCGGTCCACCATGATAAATCCAGTCTCAGGCTCAGTGTACAACGCATATTCGTTAAGGAGCCTTGCCCTCCGATTGACGCAACAGTTCGCCCTCATACGATCCCTATACGGGACATCTCCTTGAGAGCTGGTGCAAAATTTAAGAGAATTAAATTGTTTAGAAGTCCGCGCAGAAAGACCGACGAAATGAAGACGAAAAAGGCGTCCCTAAGCCCTTACCAACTTCCTCCTGCCTGTTTGATACAATTGTTTTGGTTCTTGTTTTCGTTCAAACTGGACCCAATATTATGTGCTGCAGCCTCGCTAACCCTCAGCCTACCTAAAAGACGAAGATTAGCTCCAACGTTTGCAGAAGCTTCCCACAAAAGATATTTAGAAACAAGCAACTTCCAAGCTTGAAGCTGAAATGTCTTAAAACTATGAACCTTTTAAAGATTTTATCTCATCAGTCGTGGGGAACCAGATAGGTATTGCCTCCTATCTCTTCTTTAAAGCCATGTGTTGTCACGCATAGACTATGGATGTATTGTTTACCAGTCGGCTTCTAAGACAACACTTAAGGTACTCGATCCTGTCTATTACTTAGGTATCCGCCTAGCACTTGGCGCCTTTCGTACCCCTGTCCAAAGTCTCTATGCAGAGTCCGATTAGTGGCCACTGGATTATCAGCGTAGATATCTCGGAGTCACCTATGCAATAATAACCATGTCGCTAAAACAACATCCATGCAAAGCACTCATAAGTGATCCGTCCACAAATCAGTTGTGTTTAAACAGGCCTTCACACGCCCCGCCGTTCCCGTTAGCAGTAAAAGTTGTTGCGGAAAAATTCGGAGTAGTTTTCACAGATCTGCGGGAAAGCGACTACGTTGAGCCCATCCCACCTTGTGAGCAATGTACAGTCACCTGTGACTTGTCCTTTACCGAACTTAACAAAAAGAGTTGTCCAAATGCCTTCCTCCAGCAACTTTTTTTGGCCCTTGGAGACAAGTATAGATCTATGGCATTTTTTACGGATTCTTCAAAGTCTGCAACTTCGGTATCGTGTGCAGCCCATGGCCCAAACTTCTCCAACTCTAAAACCTTGCATAACCATAGCAGCATCTTTACAGCGGAAGCGTACGGTATTCTGATAACTGTTGAGTACATAGTACAGCACAAAATACAAGTCTATAATGTACACAGATTCTTTAAGCGTTGTCGCAGCTCTGTGCTGCGGCAAAGTAAGCCGAAACCCCATATTAAACATGCCCCTTAAACACATTCACGTAGCGTATAAACAAAACCTTGCTTTTGTTGTATGCTGGGTGCCAGGTCACTCTGGGACCGCAGGCAATGAAATGGTGGACAAAAATGCTGGACAAATCGGGCTACAATTGATGTAAGCTGGGTACCTGGTGTAGATATGAAACCTGTGGTACGAAAGGCGCTCAATAATCATTGGCAAGCTGAGTGGGACAAGGAAGTTGAAAATAAGCTGCACCTGCTTAAACCGCAGTTAACCAAATCTTTCCCACTGAAGCTTGATAGACACACCGAAGTCACCCTGGCACGACTCAGAATAGGACACACTTATGGCACACACAAATACCTCTTGACTGTAACTGACCCACCGACGTGCACACGCTGCGGTGAGAACCGAACCGTGCTACATGTCCTCATTCAATGTCCTGAACTTCAACGAGAGCGAGTGGCTCATTTTAAGGAACGCTATTCACATCGTATACCCCCCCCCCCCCCCCCCCCCCCATCTCGCGATGTTCTTATCAGAGGATGCGCTTTTTAACTTTAAAAGAGTGCTTAATTATCTTGCAGAAGTTAACTTTCTAGACATCATCTCATTCCATCCTAACCATCAGATTGTGCCTCACAGGTGAGGTACAATCTGATGTGCAAAGTATGTCTGAGCTCTTGCACTTCTTGCGTAGGCAAGAATTGTACAGCAAGGGACTCGGACAATAAAGAATAATTTAACATGTGTGCCTGAATCCAACGCATTTAAGGCGTTATATATATCTTAGTAATTACCTTAGAATTGATGCACTAATATTTATAAATTTATCTTACGCGTAGGCTTCTATACAGCCTTCATTTTAAGTCATTGTCCTAACCTCGCAATTTTACTAAACCAAAACACATGTCCTGGCGCTCTTTGACCTTAGATGCCCTTGCGCCAATAAACTTCAGTCGTCGTCATCATCATCATCATCATCAAGCAACTTCCAAAGACCTTTACGAGTCGTTCCCAGAACTGCGAAGAAGCGAGTGCCGAAAACGCCGTTTCGAGGAACTGAGCACTGCAGGCCGGGTGGGAACAAGGAATTTTAACAACTATGACCTAAGAAAACTCAGAAAGTGGATACTAAGAGGTCTTACTTTCCGCTAAAGAAGAAAAAATGCATAGCCTACATAACATAGCAGACGGAAAGAGCTAGTGCAATGAAGTCGATGAGGGTAGCTATTGACTGAAAAGGTCACTGCGCTTCAATGACACTCCACGTGAATATTTCAGAAACACAGTGCCTTGTTCAATCGAGAGATGGCGCTGCGCTCGACTCGGTGAAGTGGAGGAACAGCTTAAGTCGAGGATCGTTTGAGAATAGGGCCGCGGTTAGGGTTTTTCCTCAGCATACATGACTTCGCCACTCGCAGGCTTCAATGTTGCAATTACAACTTGCGCTCTAAAGTGAATATTAAAATTAATTTGTACACTTCAGTTAATTAGCGAAACTATCGCTGACATTATTTTACCACTAATGTCCTCGGAGCCATGTATTCTAGGGAAAAAAAGGCAGAGACCTACGTGTGACAATTTCTTTTAAAATAGAGTGTTTTGCATAAAAAGAAACACCTGGTATATGTCTGCAGTTTCTTCTAGTGACATGGTCCCAAATCAGCGCTGAGGTTATGAGAGCCGCCGTAGTGGACGGTTCCCGGATAATTTTGACCATATGGTATTCTTTAACGTGTGTTTAAATCTGACACGAAAAGAAAACATGATGAATGCGCTTAATGCGCGTTCTGTGCCATTTTATCAACCGCAGGGACTCGGCACCAATGACAAAGTGCTCAAGCGGGTGATATTGTCACGCTGCGAGAGGGACTTGGAGCTAATTAAAGAAGAGTTCCTCGACAAATACAAGATGACACTGGCCAGTGCCATTCAGGTACGTAGCCTTGACTCGTGTGCACAAGAAAGCTTACACAGAGAATAAGTTTGAGGGGTAAAAACGGATACAAAGTGCGTGTGCGTGTGTGCGCGCGCGCGTGTGTAGTGTTATTACAAGCACTTGCGAGATTAACGTGAAATTTGAATGCAGGAACATTAAAAACTTGCACTTGCTAAGTAGGTATAGCGTAAATGAATAATTAATGCCCGCGCATGACCCCATGTCATCGCGCTCGTTGTCTGCCACACCGAGCTGTCACAATAGACAAACGGAGTAGTTAGTCTTTGGAGAATGTGTATCGGGGTGCATGAAGGAAGTCGTGATGACACGTCAATTTTTTTCTACCACTATCCATGAGCATCGGTTTGTGAAAAGTGGTCAAATCGGAGAGCAGACTTAAACTTCGTGCCAGTTGTCTACAATTTACTCCAGTGTGAAATGGCAGCAATGGTTCCGGCCGAAGGATGTTTCTCCGAATCATCATCGTCGTCGTCGTCGTCGTCGTCACCACCACCACCATCATCATCATCATCTGTTATGTCCACTGCAAGACGAAGGCCTCTCCCTGCGATCTCCAATTACCCCTGTCCTGCGCCAACTGATTCCAACCAGCGGCCGCGAATTTCCTGATTTCATCGCTCCACCTTGCCTTCTGCCGTCCTCGACTGCGTTTCCCTTTTCTTGGTACCAATTCTGTAAACCTAATGGTCCAACGGTTATCTAACCGGCGCATTACATGACCTGCCCAGCTCCATTTTTTTTTATTTTAATGTGAATTAGAATATTAGCTATACCTGTTTGCTCTCTGATCCAAACCGCTCTCTTTCTGTCTCTTAACGTTATGCCTAGCAATCTTCGTTCCATCGCTATTTGCGCGGTTCTTAACTTGTTCTCAAGCTTTTTTTTCGGTCTCCAAGTCTCTGCCCCATATGTCAGCAATGGTAAAATGGACTGATTGTACACCTTCCTTTTCAATGATAATGGTAAGCTTCCAGTCAGGAGCTGCCAATGTCTGCCCTATGCGATCCAACCAATTTTTATTCTTCTATGAATTTCCTTTTCATGATCAGGGTTTCTTGTGAATAATTGACCCAGGTAAACGTACTTCTCCACAGACTCTAGAGGCTGGCTTGCGATCTTGAACTCTTGTTACCTTGCCCGGCTATTCATCAATATATTTGTCTTCTGCATATTAACCTTCGACCCCACTCTCACAATCTCTCTGCTAAGGTCCTCAATAATTTGTTATAGTTCCTCTGAATTGTTGCTGAATAGGACAATGTCATCGGCAAACCGAAGGTTGCTGAGGTATCACCGTCGATCCTTACTCCTAAGCCTTTTCAGGTTAAAAGCTTGAATACTTCTTCCAAGGACGCAGTGAATTGCATTGGAGAGATTGTGTCTCCTTGTCTGACCCCTTTCTTTATAGGTATCTTCCTGCTTTCCATGTGTAGAATTAAGGTAGCAGTAGAACCTCTGTAGATATTTTGCAAGGCATTTACGTGAGCGTTCTGTACTCCTTGATTACGTAATGCCTCTATTACTGCTGGTATCTCTATTGAATCAAATGCCTTTTCGTAATCTATGAAAGCCATATAGAGAGGCTTATTGTACTCTGCGGATTTCTCGATAACCTGATCAATGACATGGATGTGATCCATTGTAGAGTATCCCTTCCTGAAGCCAGCCTGTTCCCTTGGTTGACTAAAGTCCAGTGTTGCCTTTAATCTATTGGAGATTATTTTGGTAAATATGTTATATAATACTGGGAGTAAGCTAACGGGCCTATAATTTTTCAAATCTTTAACGCCTCCATTTTTGTGGATTAGTATAATGTTTGCATTCGTCCAGTTTTCTATAACCTTTGCAGTCGATGGACACTTTGTATGAAGAGCCGCCAGTTTTCCAAGCATTATGTCTCCTCCATTTTTGATTAAATCGACTGTTATTCCATCTTCTCTTGCCGTTCTTCCTCGTTTCATGTCTTGCAAGGCCCTTCTTACCTCATCGCTAGTTATAGGAGGAGTTTCTGTATCCTGTTCATTACTGTTTATAATTGAGGTATCCTGACTCCTCTGGCTACTGTACATGTAGGTCAATATAGAATTCTTCCGCTGTTTTTACAATATCTTCGAGATTTCTGATGATATTACCCTGCTTAGCTTTCAGTGCATACATCTTGGTTTGTCCTATGCCAAGTTTCTTTCTCACTGATTTCAGGCAGCGTCCATGTTTTACGACTTCTTCATTCTTTCTCACATTATAGTTTCGAATATCACTTATTTTCACCTTGTTGATCAGTTTTGACAGTTCCGATAATTCTATCTTATCTCTTGAGTTGGACACTTACATTCTTTTTCGTTTCTTTATTAGGTCCTTAGTTACTTGGGAGAGCTTGCCTACTGGTTGCCTTGGTGCCTTGTTTCTCACTTCAATTGCTGCCTCTGAAGCCAACCTAGTTACGGTATCATTCATTAGCTCTATGTCATCATGATCTCTCTGTTCTAAGGCTGCATGTTTGTTAGCTAGTACCAGCGTGAATTTGTCTGCTTTTACCCTTACTGCCTCTAGGTCACGGAGTAAGACATTTAGGAGCTGAAACTCCCGTCAGCGCGAGCGAGCGCGGGCGACCAGATAAGGTCACAATTGTTGTATGCGCCGACGGGACTGTATACAGTGGCGGCGCTATGCGGCGCGTCGTAGAAGCCGCAGCGAAAAAAAAAAATGCAGCGCCCGGGCAGGCGGCTTCGGCGCGCTCTCAACGGCGGTAATTTCTTTCCAGGCCGCCAGGCGCCGCCAGCACGATAACGGCTCCGCGGGCATGTGACTTTTTCTGGTCGCCGCGAACAGCGGAGTTTCCACTCCTAAATGTTTCTTGCTCCGGGCTCTAGGTTGACCTGTTTCTTTTTGACCAATTTTACTCTTTCTCTATTCAAATTGAGGTAAATCCTAGTCATCCATAACCTATGATCACTGTACTTTACCCTGCCTAACACTTCTACACCCTGCATTATCTTGGGATCAGTAGAAAGTATGGAATCAATATCATTTCTTGTTTCACCATTAAGGGTTTTCCAGGTCCACTTTCTATTGCTACGGTTCCTGAAAAAACTGTTCATTATTCGAAGCTTATTCATTTCTGCGAATTCTACCAGCATCTCTCCTCTAGCATTCCTAGAGTCAACGCCGTAGTTACCAATTGCTTGTTCGCCAGCCTGATTTTCCCCCACGTTTGCATTCAAGTCGCCCATTACTACAGTATACTGAGTTTGCGCTTTTTCTCATCGCGAATTCAACATCTTCATAAAACTGATCTACTTCCTCATCGTCATGACTGGATGTTGGAGCGTAGGCTTGTAATACTTTTAATCGATACCTCTTATTAAGTTTAATTACCATAAATGCTACCCTCTCATTAATGCTGTAGAGTTCGTCAATGTTGCCCGCTATGTCCTAGAAATCCTACCCCGTATTGATTACTATTACTGCTACCCTCTCATTAATGCTGTAGAATTTGTCAATGCTGCCCGATCCCGATCCAAGCAGTGATTAATCGCAGCCAGCAGCTGTTGAGTTTGCAATTGTGCCTAGGATATTTGGTCAAGCATGAATGAAATGAAGAAAGTGGTCGGTACCTTCCTTCGCGTAGCCTATTTTTCTGTCTTTTATAGGTGAATATATTTTCGGGTATAAGTGACAGCGAACATGATACCGCATGGTACTGAGCCCAGACGCACCGTTTGATGTAGCAGCTGCCTGGCGTCGCTTATTTGCTAAATGTGTCCCGATCTGAATGGAAAAAGAAGAGCCTCGCAGACGATAGCCGAGCTGACGTGACGCGCGCGAAGGGAGGCTACATACTTTCTCCGCACATGCGCAGAGCGATTCTGCGGTTCCGCTAAACTGCGCTCGTCGTATGAAAGTCACGCGCTCCCGTGTTCACGCTGAAAGAAGATCAATACAGTACACTGTCACGTAGGCTATTAAACAAACGCAATTCCTTTTCGGGTCATTCCACGCCAACTGTCCCAACCGTGTCGCTCGACCAAAATTGTAGAAGATAGTACGTTTTTGGGACAGTTCTATGAAAGTAATTCCATGTTTTCTTCCTTCACCATTTTTTGTGAAAGATTTCCCAAAAGCGCTATAATTTGAGCTTTTTTTTTTGCCTCAGTTAAGACTGAAAGAACATAAAAATTATTTTGTGAAGTCGTTCTATAATGAAAGCACAATCTTCACACAACGTAAGAATGCAAAGTTTGAAAGAATGCACGAATCAGTCAATTTTACGCAAATTTTTGTTTCGCAGCTGGTTTTCCAAAGTTTCGTGGCATTGAAGTGGCTATCACGGGCGCAAATATTTTTTTTCTTCTTCGGATTTCTTCTTCGGTTTGCAGCTTCAGGGCCTACTAAAAAACAACCCGCGTAAATTTTGGTCATCTGTTTTGCCACGTGATACGACGGCTACTTCTATGGTGATTAACAATGATTCTACCAATGATCCATTTCTTATGTCGGACGCATTTAATGAGTATTTCCAGTCCGTTTTCACTCGTGACAACAACGTCATCCAACCAGACACCATCGCTTGTTGTGACGTACCCATCAGTGACATTACCGAAGAAGGTGTGTTGGGGGAACTTACTATTGAAACTCGATATTAAGAAGTCTGCTGGGCCAGATGGCATTCCGAACATGTTTTTGGTACGGTACTCATTATGGGACCTGTCGCTACCTCACTGTCATATTTCGCAAGTCCCTGACATCCCCTACAGTACCCTCATCCTGGAAAATGGCTCAAGTTCTTCCTTTATTCAAGACCGGTGACAAACACGTCGTATGTAATTATAGACCAATTTCTATAACCTCTCATTCGTGTAAAATGTTAGAGTATATTATTTACAAACACATTATGGAATACCTTGAGTCACATAAATTGCTAACTAATGTCCAGCGCGGCTTCAGACGTGGGTTCAGCACCACATTAACACAGCTAAGTGAATTTAAACATGCCATTTGTATTAACCTCGACACGGGCAACCAAATTAACGCAATCTTCATCAACTTTTCAAAGGCATTTGATACAGTGATTCATTCGAAATTGATGTATAAACTTGACGCCATCCTTAATAATCCCCACATTCTCAGCTGGATTTCTAGTTTTCTTTCCGATCGATCTCAATTTGTGACCTTTAACAGAGCTAATTCCAGGGTGACAGAGGTGCCTTCAGGAGTACCACAAGGTTCCGTGCTGGGGGGTCCGTTGCTTTTCTTGATCTTTATAAACGATTTGCCTCGTCACATAACCTCAAATATACGTTTGTATGCTGATGACTGTGCATTGTATCATAAAATTTCCTCCTTTGATGACCATTTACAACTTCAAAAATAATTTTCTAATTTTAGCTCTTGGTGCGATACCTGACAAATGACAATTAACATCCGTAAAACCGTTATGACTTTCATTAATAAAACGAGCCCTTCCGCTTTTATTTACAAAGTTAATAATACTCCAATTCAGAGCGTTAGTGAATATAAATACCTTGGTCTTGTTTTCACATCCAGTATGTCTTGGTCGAAGCACATATATTTAATAACCTCAAAAGCACTGAAAAAGTTAGGCTATCTGCGCCGCACATTGACCACGGCCCCAAGGGATACTAAACTACTGATGTATAAATCACTAATCCGGCCTATACTCGATTATGCTTCTCCCATCTGGAATCCACACAAACAGTGTGACATTAATGAAATTGAGGCCATCCAAAAGGAAGCGATCCGCTTCATATGCCGTAGGTACGATAGGGATTTTTCACCGTATACAGCGCTTTCATCCCTAGGCTTACAACCGCTGTCAGATCGCCGACGCACGGAATCACTGAAGTTTTTGCATTGAATTATTAACTCTTCTTGCCGTATATTTTCAGATAACTACCTAACTCCTGCAAAACCATCTAATACTAGAAGTCGCCATCACCTAAACATCGCATCTTATTTTGCCCGTACGCACACTTTTGAATACAGTTTATTTCCTCGTGTAATCGAGTACTGGAATTCTTTGCCTGGTCCTATTCGTTCTCTTCCTTTAAACTTATTCCTGACGGCCATTGAATAGTTTTGGTTTGTGTTGGTTTGCGTTGTTCGTATTGCCTGTATTACTTACTATTTTCATTTCTCTGCCTTTCACGCCCACTCCTGCAATAGCCCGATCGGGCTGCAGTATGTACAAATAAAAAATAAATGAAAATAGAAAGATATTTCGGTAAGATACTGTGCAAGTAACGCTTATATACATGTAATTTTCTTTTTTTTTTGTAATTGCTTGAGTGAAATGGATATTGCTCGAGCGCCACGGTTGGGACAGTTGGCGTGGAATGACTCTTTTCGCATATACAGCAAAACTAGAATGAAGCATAGCTTTCTCGGGACATCAGCACGCATATAATACCTGCCGCAGTTGTGCCGTATCGTGGGTAGTGATGGGTCAAGAAACCGCGGAGCTTGGCCCAGTGCTAGAAACACTCTTTCCAGTCCCCTATGAACATTTAAGCACTCTACTGTCCAATAGACGGGCTCCAAAATTTGGGCAGTTAGCTTAGACGTTTTATATTTTAAACACAAATGGTGGGATCCTTGTCATACACAGAATTGAGGCCCTGGGCCTACAGCCACACTAACCACAACTTCATCTCATCTGCCCCTTAGAGCTCACCTGCCACTTATTGGCCTAATTTTTTTGGCTGTTGGTTTAGCATGTAAACTTGGGGGAGGCTCTTCAATAATTTTGAACGTCGGAGGCCCCTGCTGTGGGCTCTCATGCGACAGGCCTTCGGAGATGCGAGTAACATTGCATCGTGATTTTGAGTGAAACTGCAAAATTTTTTCGTATTGTTTTCAACTTTCCCGTGTACAGTAACGCGATGCGTATACCCATCACCCCCTCGCCCTCAATGGCGGCCTGGTCCAGGGTGAATATGTATAGAAAGTCTAGCGCACAAAGGTAAGAGGGGCAGAAAAAGTGTCTGTTCTTGTTCCGGCGTCCTTACCATTACCAGTACTGCCGATATTATTTATTGTGCACCCTCAGGACGAACAGGGTGCAACGCCGAGTTACAGCACGCTATTCTTTTCTCCCCTGCAGTCAGACACGTCGGGGAACTACAGGAAGGCCCTACTTGCCATTGTCGCAGGCAACTGAGGTGCACTTGCTCGGCATCGGCTCGCTTGCAGTATCCGTGGGAGACCACCAATGTTGCCGAACGGTTCACTCGGGACAGGCAAGCGCCGTGAATCAACTCATTCGTCTACGATGCAGAAGCCTCTGACGATCTTGAACGAGAAATTCGAGGACACCTAAAATTATGCCTAGAAGCGCTTTTATTCCCACCAAAGTGTGCGTCAATTTGTGTAATTTCCAGCAGCGTCGCACTGACTACACTATGCTTGATTATAAATTTTGACCAGTACTTTCTCAACTGATGAGAAATAGTTTATGCGTTGATTGTGTCGATAATAAATGCGGATCTGTTCAACTGAATGCGTGCTTTTCTCAAGTGGTGGCATCAGTTGGCATCCGGTAGTGATGAAGCACGCGCACGCATACACACACACTGCTGAGCTTTGCAGTCACCAGAGTGCTTTGACAGCCTCAAACATAGGGCTGTGACGACTTGCCCACGATTTCGTAGCGATACCTTTTCTTATGGAATTCCTTATGCCGCTTTCCGCTCTTCGTCAGGGCGGCGCCATATGGCGGCGCTCCGCCCGCGTTATCAACACGTATCAGCCGGCCGTGAGCGGTGGATGACAGAGTGACATCGAATCGAGTAAAAGGCATCGCCAAAAATCGCGGTCGGGATGAAAATGCTGCCGACTGCGCTGCAACGTTTCTGTTTGCTGCAGCATGAGAATGCATGTTTCGATATGACACGTACGGCAACGTGACGCGCTCGGTGAACCAGTCACTACATGGCTTTCGTTTATTTGGACAGCCTGCACGGTTCCTGGAAGAATGATGTTCAGAATTAGGGATGGATTGAAAGCATGCGTTTGTTTCTTTGTTCCGAATCACATGTAAGAATTTTTTCCGTTACGTCCCATTTTAATGGCAAAGATAAAACCCTGCTGTCAGGTTTGCATGTGTCTGCGGGTACGCACTTTGCGTGCGCGACGGCTGTACCATTGGAGAATTTTAGGTAAGGGGACGCAAGCGGCTTTTGCACGCAAAAACTAGGGGCGACGGTACTGCGCATGCGCCGACCCAGACGTAGGGGTCTGCGCATGCGCAGTACCGTCGCTCCTAGTTCTTGCGTAAGCAAGCCGCTTGTGTCCCCTTACCTAAAACTCTCTATTGACTTTGACCTAATGCGCAACAACTAGTGCAATGCAGCTGTATGCATATTTCGTAAAATGTGCCTGTGAAGTTGCGCACATACTATTCGAGTTACGCACAGCAGTTATGATTAAACAGTACTATTACGTAAAAATAATATAGCTATTGACTTTTCTTAAGCAATTCAGCGCTCTTCTGCTATTTATTCCGTGTTACAGGGCGGAGAAAAAGCAATGCATTCGACCTATATTCAGCTGAGGCCGATCGCGAGCACTGACAAAAATCACCGCGCAAGCATTCCGTACAGATGGTTAACCAGCGAAGCTGAAACGTGTGGCCCCGTTGTTCATCACTGGGTTAATCCCGACGGTTCATTAAACGACGGCTTGGTAGGCTGCCGGATCCTCGGTACGCAGTTGCTGTTTGCGCTCGGCTGCACGAGCCCGTTCTTATGCCCGGGCTGCAGCAACGGCGCCGCGTAGACGAACTCGTTCCCGGTTCTGCTAGCGGCGTTGCTGATCGAAAGCTGCCTTCTCCGAAGCAGTGCGTATGATGCGTGATACACATTTCGGAGCCGGAGAGAAACAGCTGCGCCCGCGCTCGGCTGCGACGGAGAGCAACGATGTCACTCGCAGCTAATCCAACACCACCTAGATAGCTCAAGGCCTTTTCACTCCGATCCATGACGTCATGTTCCCTGGTCTAACTGCCATAGAATCTAATGGGGACGCTCTCGAGTAGGCAACAGGGATTTTGACACCACCGTTTTCGTCACGTACGGCAGCCTTGTCAATGGAAATTTCGGGCGAGGTAGCATGACAGTCATGGATCAGAGTAAACAGGCCCTGTGCTGTCTATGTGGTGTTGGCTAATCGCGCGCCTCTTTGTTTTTTGTTTTTCGCGCATGCGCATGGGGTTGCACCGGAGGAGTTTTCGGCGTACCGGCGACAGATAGACGGATGTACGGACGTACGAATCGGCTAGCCATATATAGCTTCACTGTAAAATAAATCTGTACTGTAAGAACAGCACTTCCAACAAGTAACTCTGAGGTTGTGCGGACGTAGTTATTTAGAAGCGACAGAGAGACAGACGGACGGACGGACGGACGGACGGACGGACGGACGGACCGACAGACAGACAGACAGACAGACAGACAGACAGACAGACAGACAGACAGACAGACAGACAGACAGACAGACAATGTGCTGGGTTTTGAGTATTGAGCTGGTTAACATTGACTCAAAGTCTGTATACTTGGTATGTTTACTGGTGTAGTGGGGTGTTTAATGAAGCGTTCGTGGCACTCATTTTATTCTGTCCTGTCGTCGCTTTGGATGAAAAACTATTTGCACCACTGATGTATTCAACATTCGCGGACACAGTGCATCTATGCCCAAGTTGAAGAACATGCCCAAGAAAACCACAGCCTCGGCGTCTGCTCCTATCCTTCTGAGTGAGTGAAGACTGTATTTGAAATGTCCGGTGATTTGGGCGGGGTGGGGCCATAAGCATTCCATCCCAGGTGACGGCCTCGAGTCCTTGGACACGGGCGGCTTCCTCGGAGTGCCGGACGGCCCACAATTGATCAGCGAGGTCTGGCTGAGCAGGTCCACCTCCTAACGCGCCCCACGGTTCAAGAATACCGTGTGTGCCCCGTTCGTCGGGGACTCCTGCTGCTCGCTACCGGTGCATTCCCGCAGCATGTGCTACAGCTCACGACCTTGTCACTCGGCGGTGCTTTATATTGTGCAACTACTTGTCGATATATTTCGTACGAAGAGCGTAAAGTGGTATGACGATATGCTGTTGCGAGTTTTTCTTTGACAGCAAGGGCGTTTACGCCGCCGTGTGTCGCGCGTTAAGCCACAAGACAAGCCTGTGCTTGCATGCTTTCCTCATTCGTACACTGGTTAAAGGGCTTCTGGGGGAATCCATGTTGGGACCGTTACGGTTCACTTTGTGCGTCAGTGAATGAAACGGATGCCAAACGCCTGAGACACGACGTGCCTAATTGTCACGCTCGTCCACATGAAAATACTTGTCCTTCGGGTGTGTGCTACGGGACTATGCACCAGTGCAAATCCTACTCTCCTTTATCTTACCTTCAACTTTCCTACGCCAAAGAGTGGTTTCTCTCCGTGTTGCTATGTGTGGATTGACCCGACGTGACCTACGTTCAACCTTTAATTCTACGCCAAAGAGCGATTTCTCTCTGTGAAGGTTGATCCGACGTGTCCTTACAAGGTGCTCTACCAGGGAGCAAGAGAGAATGATGTTGCTCGGATGGTGGAGGGTATAAGGCCAGCGAGTCGCCACGTGGAGGCATCTTCTCTGCCCTTGCATGCAGGTGCACGCACGCTGGACGTTTATGTAATTTCCTTGGAGCGCACCACTCACCCGTAACGATATATGACTGCATCACCTCGTCTTCCCTGCCGGACCCTCTCCGATGGTCTACCTGATTCGAGCTCCAAGCAGACGCTGATGAAGGTCGCCGAAATGCCGTCCCCGTACCAACTGGTGGCAGCCGTAACAGCACTAGCATAGCATTTTTACCCAGAAATATTTTTTTAAAGCTCACGCGGAAAGTGAATCTGATGATCCGCACTGACCTTTGAAGGGAATCGGTAGTCTTGGATCGGTGACGTCGCGCTTATGATGCACGAATGATCCTCTAACTTCACGTCGCTTAACTTCATCAATTGCGTCCGGTAGTGGCTGTTTTTCTTTAGCCAGTGTAGCGTTTTCTTCCACTTTGTTCAATTTATCCTTAACATCTTAACTGTATTACAACCTCAGGTGTGGTCCTTCCGAGCTCTAGTTTTCCTCGTCACCCGACAGCTCCCTCTCAACGTCATCATTTCGGTGTTTGAAGCTTTGTCATGCAGGAATTTTTCCTACGAAGCGTTTCGGTTTTGCACAGCGCTGCTAGCCGTGCCACTTCCAGGTGTATTTGTGTCTTCTTGTGACAGAGACTCTGGAGTCTTCAAGATACACTTCTGGAGCGTGCTTGGAATTTTTCTGCCCAACCTGACTGCTGCTAGTGGCTTTTATTTCCATATTTTATTTGTTAGGATTGAGCAAAGCTGTCCTCTACACTATCGCGCAGCTGAGTTTGACGTTTTCGCGTACGTCGAAAGCCCGTTGCAGACCGCAAAATGCTTTACTCGCCGCTTGGGTGTCTGCAGCGCTTCAAATTGTTTTCTGGTATGTAAATATTTAAGACGTCCTAAATAAAATAGTGCCTCGGGCCTGGATCACATTATCTGAGCCTGCCCTTGGGCGCCTGACAGGGTCGAAAAATTAAGGTTCGGAAGCAGTGGGAGACCGTGTTTGCTCAGCTCGGCCCCCGAAGACCAACTTTTGGCCGTCCTGCAGGCCGAGGATGCCGCTAGAGCTCAAGGGCTTCCGGCCGCCATCTAGGCGGGGTCGCACCCCCCCACACCACCACCAATCTGCCGGCTACATAAATAAAAGTTATTTCTCTCTCTCTCTCTCTTTCCCTCGCCTCGTAGAAAAAGAGAAGACATGCAGCATGACCGGTGTCCTCGACACTAGGGCCACGCAATATACACGCAGCGAAATTTTACGACGAACTTCACGCTTCAGAAAAAGAAGCGGCGCACGACCCAGAACGTTTGCTGACTTGCGCTATATGGAGGGGAAAAAAGGCGGAGGCCGCTACGCGTTCGCCGCGTCACTGCCAATGTTAATACTTGCATGTAGGCTCCCTAGTGAGTGCGGCTGCAAAGCGCAAAAACATTTTAATATCTACGCAATAGACAAAGTAGCCGTCTTTGAAATGACTTATCGTTTCATATCAACCAAATGTGGGACCGAAATCACCGCAGCGACTGGCAGTAGGCCACTGCCGTCGGCGCGTCTGCAGAGGGAGGGGCAGTATGGGAATGCCGCCATGATAAGCGGCAACGGAGCCCGCTGTGGAAGAAGACGACGATGAACGCGCGAGCAGTGGCACGAGCCGTTGCTGATGATAGTTTTTTGCTTACAGATTTATTGACGGACACGAAAAACGCACGGAACCCTAGCCACAAACAGCTTCGCTGTAGTAAGGAAAGAAAGATGAGGCGGGACTCGAATCCACGCACTCCGCATGGGAGGAGGAGGCTGGAGCATTGCACTAAAAACAAGTCAGCAAACGTTCTGGGTCGTGCGCCGCTTCTTTTTCTGAAGCGTGAAGTTCGTCGTAAAATTTCGCTGCGTGACAAGATGGCGGCTCTATAGGAGAGAATTTGTCACGCTCTCGGTCTCGTTCAATAATCTTGGTAGTAGAGTACCCGATTTCGGCTTGTTAAGGTGTCTTTCCGTTCTCATTTTAGTCAAATTACGCGCAGAACTGCGCATAATTGCATAACTGCATAACTGGAACCTTCGGTATAGCTGCTAAAAGCGCCTTTCTTTGTAAAAATGTTGGCGAATGGTCGTGTTGACATTGGAAGCCCAATAGTAGCACGATATCATAAATCACTTGAATGTCTGCTGAGCGACGCAACTAAATGAGTTGGGATCGCCTGTTGGCGGAGTGTAGTGTTCAAGCTGCATACGCCGTAGTAAGGGACTCCGGAAATTTCGACCACTTGGGGATCGAGCACATTTTGCTTACGCGGTATGAAGAGATCGTCGTACATCCATGTGAACTATTCGCCACATTCAAATTTTCTTCTTCTTTACTGTGCAGGTGATACGCAAAGAAATATACCGCACATTTTAGTTCTCTAGAAATCTATCACATAAAGAATTGCGTTGTGAATCAGCGCCGTGTTTGTTGTTGTTGTTGTTGTTGTTGTTGTTCATCTGCCGTATTTGTCGTCTCGCTTCCTTCCTCCTTGTCTCTTGCACTGCCGCCAACCAAGAATCTATTATGAATATAGTTACAAAAAAGATCTTAGACTGACCGCATTTTAACACCAGTTACCCGCTAGTGCACATCGAGGATAGGTGGATAAGAATACAGCGAAAGGGAGCGTAGAGTTTTTGACACGTCTATTTTTTCTATGCCTGTCACGTGCCATGAATGTGAAAGACGAGCCCGGGGCACGTGCCGCGTGCTAGCCGTCGCGCAGTGGAAGAAGATTTCGGCCTTCGCCGTTCGCCGGAAGCCGGCAGCAAAATTTTCTCTGCTCCGGTGAGTATGCTTCGTTAATTCTGCCATTTCAGCGTGCCATCAGTTTAGACAAGGGAAGCGCGGAGTGCTGAGATCCATGTTTTTGAAATTTCGGTTATAGCGCTGACTTCGGGACGCGTCACATATAGAAACCATCGTGCCAGTCTGGTCAGTGCTGCTGCCTGGAACATCATATTACAGCGTCAGTCAGACCTCTTGCCTATAACATCAAGCTCCTGCTGTTCTTGCCTATAGTCAAAGAACATCTCTCCACAAACGCCTTGGACGCCGAACGGCTTAGGTCTGTGGGGGTTTTACATACTAAAGATTCACGGTGGACAGGAATGCCGTACTGAGGGATGGCGGGCAAATTTTGTTGAGCTGGAGTTCCTTAGAGTGTGCACGAGAGTGTTTTGCGTGCTGCCCCGTCAGAATGCTACCGCATCAGCGGCAATGTAATCTGCGACTTGGTGCTCAACAGCTGAACGCTGTAACCACTGGGGCACTGCGGTCGGTAATAGGTCAGGGATGACCTCTGACGAGTAGGAACAGGTTCGTTGCTTATGGTAGAAACCACGTTGCGATTAGTAACAGCCTCAAGGAACGCGCCTGTTCACCGTTTGAGCATTCTGTCTCTCCGGACTGCGAAAGCGCCGGGAAGGACAATCGTGTTCGCGAGCTGCGAGCGCATGATCCCGTGCAGGTCCTCTGCGGCGCCAGGGCGGTACCGCTGGAGTGATGAGCTACCCTGGGGGCAACCCACCACAGGGGGGCTACCCTCCACTCGGTGGCCAACCCCCGGCACCACCTCGGGGCGGCTATGGCAGTGGCTCCGGCGGATACCCCCCGCCACTCGGAGAAGGAGCCCCTGGTTACCCGCCTGCCCCAGGAGCCGATTACGCTCCACCAGGAGGTACGTCTTGAGTACTTTATCGCAAACGTTAGCAATGACGTGCGGTATAACCAAACAACAAACATTTCTATGTAGTAACAAAGAATTAAACACAGCGACAGTAAAATTAGGTTTTGTCTTTCCCACTGATTCGTTATCCCTCAGTCTTCACATAAAGAATGCCTTATATTGTATGACTCGTTTAATAAGATACTTGGAATCGATGTTTGCACCGTTTGTTCGGACTTTACAGTTATCGACAGGAGGCGAAATCAGTCCCTCCGTCTCCGCAGCCGCTCGCTTCTCTAGTTGGCTTCAATTCACATTTAGTGGTGATAGCCATTCTACGGTTCACAAACGGGTCTTCGCATAGCGCTTTTCTTCAGCCAGTCGGCATGTCATCATCACAAAATGCCGCTGAACAGACAAAAAAAGCCCCAGTCTCCGGGCATGGTTTGACAGTTCGGTGCATAACTTCGTGTTCCGACCGCTGCATCACTGCAGCAGCTACATTCAGATGATGGAATAGTAAGAGCATGTTGCGCATGTCGACGACTATTCGGCGAGGCCATATGAATCGCTACTATTCGCGTGCTTCGCGGATTACTAGAGATTGGGTTAGGTTAAGTCAGTTGGTCACGAGCTAAAGCTACCTCTTAAATGTGCGCGCCGGCATTTAAAGCGTTTTCCTTTCCTGTATGTGTAGTGTCGATGTGGCGCGCCGCTTCTCCTAAGTGTGGACGCTAAACTGAAGAAAGCGTTGGGAGCTCTCTGACGAAATCCTCTTCATGTACATAGGGCGCGCTTTTTTAAAGGCTATACCGAAATCTTTAAAAAATTCGAGAACACCTAAGCACTTATGAGTTGTGAATGCGAGAGCATTGATGTCCAATCCGCCTTTTTTCATGGCACGACGGCGCATGCGCCTTGCCCTAGCGGATTAGTCGTGAAACGTTTTGAAAGGGACGCGTGCGCGGCCGCGCGGCCAGATATCGGGGGAAAGCCCCCCCCCCCCCCCCAAAAAAAAAAGAAACATAATAAAAATAGAGGAGAATCAATGCCCCTTTCTTAAGAAAACATGGTTGACGCGAAGCTTTCCCCCAATGCAAACTGAATCAAAGTCCAAAGCCAACGACCACGCAACGAACCCAAGAAATGCTGAGTGACCCGATGCTATGCATATGTGATTTGATTGCTTGTATAGGATTGTGTTTTCTGAACGTTGAAGTTGAATAAAGACACATTTCGTTAAGTTGCTTAGCCCTTATTTTAGATCATGTAGCCGTTGATTACACGCACACACTCACACATTGACGGACGACTCTACACTTGCACGGTATTGCCTTGTGATCGCTGTGGTAGACGGTCAGAGGCTCTGCCATCGTAACGTGACACAGCCTGCTTGCAAACGTGAGATCAATGTAGGAATGGTGTGGCGTCGTGGGTCTCTGTAGCGTCTTCAGTTTCAGCGAGTAGCGATCTAGCATGAAACTCTCGATCCTTTTGCCGTGCTCTTTCGCCACACCGATGTTAAGGTCACCGAACACGAGGATCGGTGTACTATGCACGTGGCTTTAAGGTCTTCATCGTTTCTGCCAGGAACGTTTCCACGTCACAACGAGAGGTGTTCGGCCTGATGCACACGCTGGCGATCACAAGACCAGTAGGCATCTCGAATGTACAAACGTCTGTCTCTCACATGGCTTCTGCATGCCGTTGCCGGTACACGGGATCGGCCTTACGGGCACGATCGCGCTCGCGCTTACGTTCGCGTACGGCAGCCTCTTCTTCTGCCGTGCGCTGTACCCGCTGCCTACCCATGGTGACGGCCGGCAATGCATTGCGTCACACGCATAATGCAATGCAGATATATACTGTTCGCCTGGGTAGCATTTGGTAGCGTGGCGTTCAACCATCTTTGTTTAAGAAAGGGGCTTTGAATATTTCTTTTTTCACATCCTAAGACGAGCCCGTGTTCACGCGCACTTGCTGTCTCCGATAAGCAGGGAAGCTCAGTTAATCGCAACAGGGGCGGTGTCATGCCTAGCAGACGCAACTTGCGCTTCCAGTGAACTTTGTGCGCATGCGCTACTCTTGCTGAGCTTGTCGCTTCGCGCCGTTATCACGCACTGACCGGCCGGCCAGTCGACGCTGGCGCGGTACTGCGAATTAGAACTGTAGTGTTCTACGCAGATGGTTTAAGTTGGCTTTTCTGCAGTGTGTTTTCGGCGCTCACGGACGAATCAGTGAGACACAGAAAGCTTCGTTTTAAAAAGCTCACGGACACGCACTGCTAGCAAACACTCGTGCCATGTACCGCGTTGGAACTCCAATAGTAGCTCTATACTACGTCGGTGTGGTGCCGAAAACGTGTGTAGCGTTAGACTGCAACGCCACGTTTCCACTGAAAGCGACCAGGGCTTCGTCCGGACTGCACCGTGAACCGCCTTTGATGTTGCCGCCTTGCATTGAAGGCTAGCAAATTTAGTGAAAAAACCCTGCGTTACACTTGCGCGACATTTTAAGAATATCACGTTGAGTCTCTTTGCAGCGTCGGCATTCTCTTACTGGTGGTGGCAGTGCGTACCTGACTTGCCCTCTTACAATTGGTGCTGAAAAAAGGTATTTATTGATAAGGATGAAATAAAATTGAGTTGTCTTTTCTTTAATCATCACGCATATATAACATTGATAAGGAATTTTATTTTCGTTGATGAATCTAACTGTGTCTCGTTTTAATTAAGAAACGCGCTTTTCTTTCCCAATGTTTGTTCCCGCCAAATATAGTCGCGCTTCAATCGCTGCTCCCATAACCACCCTTGCTGATATCGGTGACAATTTGTTCTGAATCGCTTTTCAGCCGAACCTTCGCGACCTATTTGGACTGACCTTGGTTTAAATGCACAAGCTTCAGTCCTCTCAAGCCGTGCACTTGAAATTTGAGTCAATGTTGATCCTGTTAAGCGAAGGTTGGGTTAAGCCTGGCCCCGTCGAGTTGGTGTACCGGCTACCCGTAGACCTGAACTTAAAGATAAGCAGTTACGGTGAAGGAAACTGCTTTTATAGTACATTTGTGGCCCTATACAGATTTTATGTCAACTACACTTCGCACGGTGCTTGCACAATAAGCAGCAAGCGGCGACACACCGCCGTGCCAACATCTGCACGTCACCGTTCCCGAAGGCTGCCGGTCGCATTGGCTACGTAGTTGGGTGGTTCTGTATACGTTGTTATGCTGACACATTTCTTGGTTCAAGGGAATCACTTTTTGCCTATACATCGAACGAGAAACAAGAGATAGTACATTCAGTACAGCAGCATAAACAATCGCCTCGCTCAGCTACCAACGGTGTCAGCGATGGCATCCGCGTTTTCGCCAGATAACTACACGGCCTACAAGTGAGCCCTTATCCCGAGCACAGTTTTCTCTCATAATGCTTTATGGCAAACGCGAACTGTAAGTATGATGAACTTTACGAAAAGCGAGAATGAGTAATAAATTAACGGCCCATAATATATATGTCTGGATCACAGTAGTCGTTGCTTAAGTGGTTCGGCGGCTCATATTGACTCGTCTCCGGGTGGAACAACACGGCAAATGGGCGCAGATATGTATATTTTGCAACGTTTTGACATAACCTCATATCAGCGATGCGCTGTTTCCACAGTATTCGAAGCTAGCAACGATCTGTGGCTGTAGATGTCGATATAAACAAATGCACCGCTTTGGCAAATCCGACGCGGAAGGCTGCACTCGAAGACTTCTTGAATATGCAAAATGTACAAAGAATGTGTAAAAGGAATACAGAAAGCGAGGTTTAAGAGCATACATCAGCGACAACAAACTCCAAGGCAGCCGCGTCGGCAGACGGAACTCGGCGTGCCTTTATCGGCCGCGCTGTTAGCACAACAGTGCACTCAGACCTGCTCACCCAGTAGTCGTTGAGTGCCACCTGACTTCCAGGAACGACATGCTGAGAAGGCATTAATAATTAATCGAGATCCACGAAACGCACAACCGACGCACACTCAACATGGGCACAGGTACACAAATGAACCGGCGAAAGCCTCGACACCCTTCCAAAACGTTTCCAACGGATTGCGGCAGAGGGCAGCACAGGAACATGAAAACGGCGGATTGAACGGCGCTGAGCGGTCCTTCGAGTTTTGCACTGCGAGTTATGTGCCATAGCGGTAGGTGCTGCCCGAGCCAGCCAGCAGCCGCAGCCGCCGCAGCAGCCTGCGGTGCGACGCGGCGATGCCCATTGGACAACGTGCCGCGTCGATGCCCTCTCCCCTCACGCAACACCTGGCGCGCTATCGCAACAGGGGGTGTTCGCTTTCGCCCGGTCTGCTCCGTCGAGCTCGTGACGTGGCGTCGCAGCCAATGGCAATGCGAGTTTGGATGCTGTTTCGCTGCTACAGAGGACAGACGCCGGCTTTTTCGCCCAATCGGCCATTTGGCGCTTTCGCATAAAAAAATCGCCTGTCGCAGAAAGCGCACTTGTAGTCCCTGAGTTCGATTATTCGAAGCGGTGCTCATCACTCGCACGAGAAGTCGAATTGCACAATCGAAAAATAACAAAATGTCACTAAATAACATTCGATTAATTACTTTACGCATATCTCGTAATTTACGAATTGTAGCCGGTCAGTTTGAAGGCATATTCACATGGAATGAATTCTAAGGATCGGACGTGTTTCGAGATATGCGCAGTGAAACTTACGGTAAAAATGCACCATTGTTCCTCTTACTTTTTTACCAAACGCTGTTCTTTACATTGGAGCACAAAAGAAACTGGAACGCCCATGCATTTCATCGCCCATTTTGGGAAGGATTTTTTCGAAACTGGTTCAGCCTCAAAAATTCCTTCCAAGTTGATACGCCTTGCGAACTCACCGGCTGCTATTTGTAAATTGAAATATGTGCCGTGAAATAATTAGTTAAAAGATTAATTAGCTTTTGTTCGTCATACGATTATGCATTCTAATTTCGCGTGCAAGCTATGTCGGCCTCTATAATTCAGCTCAATGACTAGAATTATGCTACCTGCCACAGGCGACTGTTAAAAATTATGCATGCTCTAAAAAAGGAGACTGGGTATATTTCCAACAACTTGAAAAATAAAAGCGACATTACAAGAGTAATTCATTTGTCTGACTGCCTTTACAACATCAAAGCTTTCCCGTGCCACTGTTGCTTCCCGTTTTAGATACCGACGATTAATGTTTAAAACTCAACAAAGTGTTGACAATGCCTAAAAAGCTCACCATAAAAAATAATTGCCAGTAACTGCCGGATTTCTCGAGGATAGTAAATGTTGATTTAATGCCTGCCGAATCTCGAAAATAGATGCCGAAATATTCAGTTCCTAGTTATAGCAAGCCCAACTTGCTGTCTATGACCTAACGGCGGTCAGTGGTAGATCTGTTCTCGTTAATTACACGTCTTGATCGCGTTATTGATCCCGCTCAGCAGTATTTGGGCGAGATCAGGAGCATCTTGCGCATGTCGACGCATGTTTGGCGAGGCAATATGAATCGCTACTATTCGCGTGCTTCGTGGAGGACAAAAGATTGGGTGAGCAAGCATTGTAGAACACTATGCGCTTGGTCGTCTTGCAATCGTCTTGCAGTCACAGCCTTGACTTCTGGTAAGGGAATAGAAAACAAGAATTCGTAGTGCAAATGCATATTCCTTAAAGATGATTTATTTTGCCGTCGATTTACTTATTGTGCAGAGAGTATTCAGATTACTATACGCCGCACGAATACGTATTGGTGGTAAGGACATATTAAACACCGCATGCGAATGTTGGCTACGTTGGACACGGTCAAGCGAAAGCAGTTTGCGCTTGATGGATATAGAGACGAGATTGCACTGAGCTTGGTGTGGGTCTGTTCATATTTCACACCGCGCGATGCCGCCTGCGGCAGTCTCTATATGTAGAACAGATGCTGCAGAAACAAGCTCGTCCCGATGGGTTCTTGGTTATTTGCTTAAAACTGGGGCCCAATTCACATACGTTCGTGTTTCTTGCCATATTGGCTGGACACCTTCGCTAATATGTCCGTCATCGGGATTGGCTGAAATTTTCTCTTGTACGAACAATTCTAACGGAAGAGCCTTTTTTGTGGATAGGTACCAAGGTTAATTTTGACGAGCTGAAGTTATATTAACGTGCGCCATAACTAGCCGAATATTTCTGGCTTCCATCGGAATTCCGTGACCTCTGGCTGAGCAACACAATGCCATAGCCACTAAGCTACCGCGGCGAGAGGTCTCCATCGAAGCGCTTATGCTGTGAATGTGATCAGACAAACATCAGCGCGTCACCTAAGAAATTCTGCTCTCTTAAGGCGGAAGCCTTTAATGGCTCATTGTCAAGGTCATCTGCAGTTAGCAGAAACTGTCACAGCTTTCCGGCCTCCTGATTGGTCTCCTCTGTGTTGTGACGTCGCTGTCGCTAGGCGCAGGTGTGCGCCTCCTGATTGGCTCGCGTGCGTGACGTCACTGTCGTCAAGTGCAGGTGTCGGGGTGGTTCGGCGCCGCGCGAGATGACTCATCACATCGGCACGCGTGGCGGCCGTGTGTTCCACGGTGCGCTCTGACGTCACTGTTCCGAGGCGCGCGCGGCGACCGTCTGCTTGGGTGTGGTGTGGCGCCGGCGATGGCGGCAGTTTACTTTGCGGTATCGTGTGGGACGGATGCCTCGTCTCGCCAAACCAGTGTCTCCCAACACGCGACGTGCGGCAGCCGATGAACGCAGCGGCGCTCAAGAGAGGCTGAGCGTATACGTCGCATGCATCAGGGCGGCGAGGCACGTCCGACACCACAGAGTCCAGGGACGCGACGGGCCAACGCAAGAGAGGCAATGCGTTTGAAGCGACTCGCTGCATCTCAGGGTACCAAGGTAAATGAAGCTCGGAAGCGTTGTCACCGCCATCTTGCCGCGGCAAGCCGAGCAAGTACAAGTCAATCGAGCGAAGTGGATGATGAGGATGGCCAACTACACCCCGACACCGCCATGGAAGACGCGTCTCCTCCTGATCCACAAACGGCGCTGCAACAGTTCCAGGCGGCCACAAACTACTTTAACAGACACTTTGTCCAGAACGACGTTGCAGGCATTTAATAAACAAGCAGTCACGTAACAGTGTACGAGTTGTGTGCCTCCGTGGTGTTTCAGATGCAACAAATCGCCATTGGCAACGGTGTCCGGCTTCCGCCGTTTCACACTTTAGTCTCGACAAAGTGTCTTCTGTTTTTAAACCCTAAGCGCTGTGAACGCTAGAGCGAGCACTGGTCAGCCAACGGCCTAGCACATAGGAGGCTTATGATTGGCTGGTAGCCTCGGCTGTCCTATCGCATCGCTCCGTGGCTTGCCGGCGACCAGCTGCGGCCCCGTGCTTAGGTGCGAGAGGCCTCGCGAATTAGCCTAGAGTCAGCGACTGCTTTCCCCGCTTCCCAGGCTACGGGCAACCGCCAAGTGGCCCTCCACCGTACGGGCAAGGTGCACCTGGCGGTATGCCACAACCAGGTGGTATGCCGCAACCGGGAGGCATGCCGGCACCGGGCGGAGGCTATCGGCCCGAAGCGGACGGATACGGGGCTCCTCCTGCGCCTTCGTACGGGCCCCCGCCGCCTTATGGAGCTCCTCCTGCTCCTTCTTCATCCTACGGAGCTCCACCACCGCCATCGTACGGAGGCCCGCCAAGTCGGCAGTCGTCTTCAGAATACCCCGCGGCGCCTTACGCACCGCCAGTATCCAGCACTTATCCTCCAGCTCCCCAAGGCGGCTACGGTGGACAAGGGGCCAGTTACGGAAGCGACAAGGGCGGTGGTTACGGCGGTGAGCGGGATCGTGGCTACGCCAGTGATCGGGGCGCTGGTTACGGCGGTGAGCGAGACCGTGGCTACGCCAGCGATCGGGGCGGCGGTTACGGCGGCGGCCAAGGCTCCAGCTATGGTGGATCCAGCACCAGTTATGACGCAGGACGGGTGAGCACGCAGCCTCTCGTGAAGTGATGTGTGCAGTAGTGGCATATCCAGTGCTATAAACTAGCAATGTATATCTTCGTCGCCAAAACGCTAACACCACTCGTGTGTGTTGCCTGCCATTTTCACTCCCAAAAAGTGACGTTAGCTTACCTAATTTTAAGAGAGTGGATGGGGCTCGGCAAGGAATTAAGATTATGCCAAGTTGCCCTTTATTTGCGATCACCTATAATTGAGAGTCGTCCGAGAAGTATTTATGCGAAGAAGCTGAATTATGTCCATCGTGAACAAACCGACAATTTTTGGTCAGAATTATGGCGCAACAAAAGACTGAAGTCGACAGAACCGACGTGGGCAGGCGCAACACATGGCAGTGGGCCGGTCCATGTTGGTTCTGTCGCCCTTGGACTTTTTCTGCGCCAATATTCTAGTAATTATAGTAAGAAAAATCGTGCACGAACTAGCCCAGCAACGTGTTTTTACCGGGAATATTCCCATGGGCTCGACAGAAATCAAGGCAAATTTGTTCAGCTTGTGCGGAAGCACCAGACAATTCACCTTGGGTGGAGGAACTGAATTCGGCACACTGGTAGTACAAGGAACTTTTAAGAATATAGTTAAGTGAGGCTGTCGGTATCACTGGTAGACTATCTTATTGAAACGTACAACATACTGAGTGTCGTCCTCAAATATTTCACCTGGCACCTAGCATTACCTTAAACATATTTTGTACACGAAATTCTTTAAAAAGCCAGTAGACTCTTTTTTTTTTCAATTGGTAGTAAGAATACAAAATAAACATGAATCTTGACATGTAAGCGGGCCGTGTCAATCCCAGGGGCGTAATATTTCGGGAAAATTGGAAAAAGAGATATATACTGTTTTGACCGTTGAAGAACGAGCAATAAAAATTAAAACGAAAAAGGTTAACAGAACCTGAATGCTATCAAATGACCTGTATTCGTACTCGTTGCCTCCCCCCCCCCCCCCCCATTTCACGCTATGCTTACTCAATCCGTGCTGCTTAGCACGATGCTATGGGTTCGATTCCCAGCCATGGCGGCCGCATTTCAATAGAGATTCATTGCAAAATCGCGTGTTCGCCGTGCTTTAGGTGTGCAGTCAAGAACCCCAGGCGGTAAAAGTAAATCTAGAGGCTTCCACTACGGCGTCCTTCATAGTACACCTTGCAGTGTCTGGATGATGAACGCCGCAATTTAATGAAGTGAGCACTTTTCATTGAGGTAGAGCATTGCACGCTTAATGCGAGAGCGTGGGAACGTTCCCCACCTGCGACAAGTTGTTTTTTCATCCACTTTCGATTCCATTAATTTATCATTTCTTTATTTCAATTAGTAAGTACAAGTAATTTACCCTGCGTTGTCCTTGGTGTCTTTGCTTGTTGATTTCTTACGATAGGATTAATAAACTCGGACCCCTCGGTGAACCCCCTTTCTTCTCATTCATTTTGCCTTAAGGACATTTAAAATGTGCGGAGATAAGCACACAGAGGCGCGCATTTCCTTGGCGAAAATAATTTGAGTTCGGTCTAGATCAGGGGGTATACTATCGGCGTCAAGTGAAACGCGAGCAGCGGAGCTCATAATTTACCTTATAGTGCGCGCCGCCCAGTCATCAACCATTGACAGGCGCGCACATCCGGTTTGGCGCTGCACTGCGCGATGCTGCTGCCCCTGTACTGCGATGTGTTCGTTTCTTTTCTGGTTCCCTTTTATTTGAAAGCGACAAAAAGATGACCGTGCAGCAATGATGACGGCGAAAACTGTACCACGCGCACCGCTGTTCGCGTTTCATTTGACGCCGATAGCGGTTTCGCCGCGCTGGACAATAAATACTCGCCCTATGCTGCGATATTTTAGCTTCTTCTATCGTTTAATTTTGATTTCTCTTTTCTCGCTTTCAACCAAAAGAGAACCAGAAGAGAAACGAAAATGAAACGCATCATCGTGCAGTGCGGTCAAACCGGATGCGCGTGCCCGTCAATGGTGGTGACTGGACGGCGCGCCATATAGCTTCAGTTATCCTCTCCGTTGTTAGCGCTTCATTTGACGCGAATAGTACGTGTCCTTTGACACAAAGCGCTGGTGGCTAATCATCGCCGCAATGTTTAAGCGCGCAGAAAAGCGTGCGTCCACAGTGCGGCGAAACGGAGGAGGACAGCGGGCTGCAGGCCCGGCCGTTTTAAAGGCTTGCTTGTGGGTGACTGGACCCGCAGCGCCCCCGCGAGGCGCTGTGGTTGTTGCTGACCATACGGCAAGCCTAAATGGCCGAAGGGGGGATGCACGGCCAACGTCTTCGCGGAAGTGACTTGTGACGATAGGCTGGATTCCAGTACTTTGTTTTGGGGACCTTAAACCCCATAAATATTGTCCATATATACCCAGTAATTTACTACTGATACCGCAGTGAACGTGACGCCCTGTTTTGGAGCTGCATTCGCGGCGGCCGGTCAGTTCTGGCGCTGTAGAAAATCTATATAAACAGTAGAGGCTTACATTGCAAGCTATATTGAAAATATCAAACCACGACTGTGCGCTAAACTCCACGTGAATTGTCGCGTGGAGTTTCTGAGGAAAATACTTCATGGCCATATTCCTCCGTTAAGTATTTCAAATGCGATGTGTTCGCAGTCTTCCGGCTACAACGCGAGGTCCGGCGGGACGGGAGGCACCTACAAATCCTCCGTAAGCGCACCAACAAATTTTCCCTTCATGATTTTCTTCGCTCGTAGTCATAACGCCTTGAGTAGGGTGTATGTTTGCGTGCACTTATTCGAGGAGCTATTTTCGGTTACAGAGGTAATCTGTATATGAGGCACACTCCCGCATATTTGCTTCACGTATAGGCTAGCTGCCTTACGAAAGACAAATTTTAAGATTTGATGTTTTTTTCGCTTATATAGGTGAACGGAGCCCACTTAAATGGGCATTTGGGTGAAAGAGGAATGAATGATAGCCCAGAATGGTGACGAATTCGCACTCGAGCGCTTGAGGCATCGCCACTGCTGAGCGGACAGTGCTCAGAGCGCTCGCCATCACGATACTCTTTGAAAATCAGCTTGAACAGCGAGAACATATCTTCGGTAAATAAAGGGCTTGAGAGTCTTTTAACGTTTAACCCCTGCTCCGGAGTGGAGTCGCCCATTCGTCGGCGGCGGCGCACTGTTTCACTTCGTTTCAATAAATTATTCTGTATTTAGAAAGTTGAGAAACGTTAGTCACAACGTGTTCGTTTTATTTTGTTTTTCTTGGGCAGCAAGGAACGCTGAAGCCATACCCGAACTTCGACGCAAGGCAAGACGCTCAGACACTAAGGAAGGCTATGAAAGGATTCGGTAGGTTTGCATCTGTATTCGACAGCACCACCTGCAGCGCGCGTCTGAAGACAGGCCTGATCAATAGAATCATCCGTGGGGCCTCTCACCATATGCTGGTACTTTTTTTAGGCACAGATGAAGACGCCATCATCAATGTCCTCTGCTCACGGATTTCCACCCAGAGGCTGGATATTGTTACCACCTACAAGCAGATGTTCGGCCGTGTGAGTGAACTTGAATTATTTAATGGTCGAATATTTTGTTTGTTAGCAGTTAAATTTACGTGTCGTTCAAAGCCATTTCAAGCACCTGCACCAACCGGCTGCGCAACGGCACTCATCCAAGCATCGAAGCATCAGCGTGCACACCAAAACTATGGTTGTGCGCGCTGGATAGCAGGCTTAACCAAGTGCGGTTGAAGTTACTCTGCCTTAGCATGAACCTTTGAGAGCTCGTCGCAGGGCTCGGACCGGCGTGCCCGAGTCATTCTGCTGACTGTACTTGAAATCGCGGCGCCTTGTGCTCCGCAGGACCTGGTCAAGGACATCAAATCTGAGCTTCGTAGCAACTTGGAGTCCATTATGGTCGGCCTGCTGTACCCGATGCACGAGTACCTGGCGCGCGAGTTGCGCAGTGCCATGAAGGGTATCGGCACCGACGAGGACTGCCTTGTGGAGATCCTGTGCACGCGAAGCAATGACGATATCAGGAGGATCAAGGAGACCTACCACGACAGTGAGATTTCGAAATTAGATTTCCATAATTACTTAAATGGAGCCTTCAGAAATGGACCGCCGTATTTCACCAACGCGCATTCACACTTCAAAGTCCTGCTCACATTCTCCCGTGTTGTAGGTATTGTGGCCCCCCTTCTCGACTGACGTTATCGCTGCAATTCGACGCGCCACTTTTTGGTTCCTGAACTGTTGTTCCATAATCGGGCATTTTCAGCGTCCACCCAAGTGGGACTTGAATGAAGAGCTGTTTCTCGAGCGCGCCTTCGCGGTGGAGCCGAAGGAAGGGAGTCGAGTAAAGGCCCGTGTGTGAATGTGGCCGTGAGTTTACCCTTCATAGGATCGAATGACGCGCGTTCGAAAGGCACACACCGCTCTTTGGGGGAACTCGGCGGCGAGGCTGGCGTCGACCGATGAATGGAGCTGTTCTCTGACTTCTCTAATCTCTCTCCCCAACGGAACGCATAGAACGAGCCTTCATATGCATAAGCCGAGCTTAATTATTCGTCGTATACCCGCAGCTCGAAATCGCTGCGTTGTTGTAGGAGAAGTGTGAGAGGCAGGTTAGGACGGATTTATGGCGCATACGGACAAATCTTTAACGGCCGTGAAAAAAGAGAATAAATGCTGAACTAGTTAGTTCGCAATTAGCGAAATAACGCGCATTGTGGATCTCTTTTTATGCAAATCGCGGATTATCGATATCTTTCTGAAATTTCGGAGGACGTTTGGAATCGCTTAGATCTAGTAGTTCACATTACCGCCCCCCCCTCCCCTACCTCATAAATTAAGCGTCACTCAAAAGGCGGGGAGCAGTATTTGGAGCTGCGCAAAGCTTACATCCGCAATAACACAATTGAATCCTGATGTGCGTATAATATGCTGTGCGAGAGCTGTGTCAACACGAAGATGGCGCCGGTGTAATGCAGTGATTCCTTTCACTCGATACTTTTCCTCTCTTATCGTGCACCACTCACGACCGGGCGATACTGGTGACAATGTAGGTGGACCCCCGGTTGAACCACTGGCTAGCACGAAAGGGGAGATAATTGGAAAAGGACGCTCACATTATCCCGGCCCAGTACTGTTCTAATCGTTCTCAGATTTAGGTACACGTTAAAGAGCCCTAGGTTGTCACAATTAATCAGGAGTCCCCCACTATGGACGCGTCTCAAAATCAGATCGCAGGCATGGAACGTAGAACCCCGAAATTTAATTATTCTTCTTCTAGTATATGATCGTGACCATGAAGTGTCCTGTTTGAGGGAGAAATATATGCGATTTTGGACGCTAACATTGTATGCTATGGAACTATCTGATATACTGTTTTCGTGAGAAAAAAGAAATAATTATCTTGCGGAAGATGTGACGTTGATTCGGGTCCCATCGACGGCAAGTTTCCTTTTCACCTGACTTTATTTCACGGTTACTTATCTTATTATTTCAACATTTTAATTAGAAGTACAGTTATTTTCGCCTACGCCTTCCTTGACCTCATCTTCTTGTTGAGGCGTGTTCTGGCGCCTTGCACAGCTTGAAGCGACCAAAGCCCACCGGGCGATGCAAACAACTCCGAAGTACGCAGGGGCATGTAGACATGAAGCGATGGCGTTCGTTCGAACGAGTGATGTCTCCTGCTGGAGCTGCCGTTACAATAAGCGGGTTCGTCTTCGCACGAAAACAGGCCCCTATGTTGAAAAACTGTGTCTTCCGCTCCCCGGGCTTCCTTTGTCGACGTCAGTTGAACTCATCCGCTGTTCGACCACTGTTCATTTACTCATACTGTTGGCCTGTCGGCCGTTACAGGGTGGGTCAAAGCAGCACTTCAACAATTAGTACAATATATGGTATTACAATAATACATATAGCACAAAAATAAAACAAGTCAATAGCAGTATTTCGGCAATTAGTACAGTACACGACTAAGGCAGTACATGAATAGTGTTTTAATAGGTTAGCATAAGCGAACAAAGAAGATACATAAGCGAAATATTCTGCAGATACTCCGATCAATATGACTATAAATGCAGTGTTAATAAACAAGGTCGTACACCCCCCCCCCCTAAAAAATTAATAAAAACGTATACGTGCGTGCATCTTTCAATGTTGCTTTAAGTTTTTCTCAAATTCTTCCGCACTGATACTTTCTCGCGTTAAGACCGGTAATTCATTCCATTCTTCAATGGTTCTTGGGAAGAAGGAAAATGCGTAAGCATTAATGTGCATCTGAGGTATTTGAAAAGTATCATATTTGCTTTTACGTAGTGTTGTACCTTGTCGTGCTATCAAATACTGTTCCCTATTGATGTTGAATGTGTTTTTAGTGAGAAGAAAAAATAACTTTAATCTAGCTATGCGCCTGCGTTCAGCGAGCGTACGCAAGTTCAGCAAACCGCGAGCATTTCGGAGACTGAATCTATGCGAGAATAACGCGATAGAATAAACCTTGCTGCTCGACGTTGAACTCTTTCTAGCCTCTCAATTAACCCTGACTGATAAGGGTCCCAGATTATGCTGGCATATTTTAACGTGGGTCGAACGTACGTTAAATAAGCTATTAGTTTTACTGACTGTGAGGCTAACTGCAATTTCCGTCGCAAGAACCAAAGCTTCTTTTCCGCAGTTTGGAATATTTTTGTAACATGGTTCGACCAGCTTAAATTCGCGGATATATGTATGCCTAAGTATTTCAGCACGTCAACCGTGGAAAGCACTGAAGAATTCACTGTGTAATTAAAATCAAAAATATGATTTATTTTATTCGTTATGCGCAATGCAACAGTTTTACTCTCATGTATTTTAATTTTCCATATGTCACACCATATTTCTATAGCCCTAGGAGCGTCACTGAGCAATATCTGATCTTCTGTGCTATTAATTTCTTTGTATAGTAAGCAATCATCGACGAAAAGTCGCACCGTGATACCTTCGTCAATTGCAGAGGAAATGTCAATAATATATACTAAAAATAGTACAGGACCTAACACAGACCCCTGTGGGACACCAAACGTTACGTTCAGCGGCTTTGATTTAATGTGTTCCACATCTACGTATTGGGTTCTGCCCCGGAGGTACGCGGTTATCCATTTTACTAATTTCGCGTTTATTCTCATATTAGTCAGTTTCACAATCAATTCTGCATGTACAACTCTGTCGAATGCTTTAGACAGATCAAGACAGATGGCATCTATCTGTTTCTTATTGTTTAATGCGCTGGCAAAGTCATGGATTGTTCCAAGAAGCTGTGTTGTTGTGGAAAGGCGCTGTCGGAATCCGTGTTGGTTGGGAAAGAATAAGTTCGCATTTTCGATGTACGTGTAAATTGACTTGGCTACAACATGTTCTAGGAGCTTGCAGCAAACGCAGGTCAGCGATTATTCGACGATAATTTTCAATTATCTGTCTATCACCAGATTTGTGCACAGGCAATCCTGGAATGTAGTCAGCCTGAGATGAGGTGGCGTAAACACTGCAGACAACACTCGCGTTAACTTCGCGGTTAACGAGACAATTAACGGGGAGATTTGGTTACGTTAACCAGTGTTATAAACTACGATGACCACTGTGACTGTGTGAGCTAATCGTATTTTGATGTGTTTACTACGCAGTAGGAAGTTCGTGCGTAACGCTGTCGTGATCAGACTTCTAGTTTCTACGGATGAAGGTTATAGCTAAGGATTTGAGTTCTCGCTATCTAACAAAAAATACCTCACATTAGGAATTTTTCACGGCCAGTCCAACCGTTTCCGCACCACGCGCGAGGACATTCCTCGTGTAGGGCTCCGTATCGATTCATGTCGCGCCGCCCAATTACTTTCATGCACGTTACTGCAATGCTAAAGAGTTCTCACGAACTCAATCGCAAATTGAGGCATTTTGTAAGACATGCGCTCACAATATCTGTGAAGAGTCGGTCCTATTCGCTGGTTTTCTTTTTACGAAGCCCCGAACGATGTGCTCGGGTAGTGGAGGCCCCGCCTCTCAAAGTCAAGACGTTAAAGGCGAAATATGCAGGAAGCTTGAGTCAGCAGTGCGTACGGAACGACCTACTCATGGAGCTCAAGTTTCAAGAGGAAATTTAGCTTGGGAGGTCTTACCTAAATACATAGGAACGGGAAAATCGTTTTTCTCGAAAAAATTCAAGATATACTGACTGTTGAAGCAAATTTTTTTTAGGTCGCATATTTTTTTTAATAAAGATTGCTGAAAATCGCAAAACTTCGAGAAACTAAACATCAAGTTTATAACTCGGTAACTCAGCAAGAAAAAAAGAAACTATCACAATTCTGAAAACTGCACCTAATAGTACACCTAAGCGGACAAAATGGAGGTATTATACATGGCTCTCAAGTACACTACTAATCTGCGAGTAGGGATTTTGAAAAGCCTTTGCAAACATAGTAACAAATACACCTAAGTTAGAAATATATATATATATATATATATATATATATATATATATATATATATATATATATATATATATATATATATATATATATATATATATATCAAATTTCTCCGCTTTAGATGAACCCGCCGTGGTTGCTCAGTGGCTATGGTGTTGGGCTGCTGAGCACGAGGTCGCGGGACCGAATCCCGGCCACGGCGGCCGCATTTCGATGGTGGCGAAATTCGAAAACACCCGTGTACTTAGATTTAGGTGCACGTTAATGAACCCCAGGTGGTCGAAATTTCCGGAGCCCTCTACTACGGCGTGCCTCATAATCAGAAAGTGGTTTTGGCACGTAAAACCCCATAATTCTCTCTCCACTTTAGATGCTCTAACGGATTCAGTTTACAGAACTGGGATATACCGGTTCCAGCATTAACATTTCCTCTCAAATGCAAAACAGATTAATTCAAGTAGGCCCAGGGTTTCTCTGGTTGAAGCATTCCTGCGTTTTGCCGCACTGCAGTTGGTCCCGAGCTAAAGCTTCCTCTTAAATGCGCGCGCCGGTGCCATACTCACGGCCACGAAAGAAACGGGGTCCCCGTTTCTTTCGTGGCCACGAAAGAAACGGATACGCCTTGCGAACTCATCGGCTGCAATTCGTAAATTGCAATAGATGCCGTAAAGTAATTAATTAAAAAACATATTAGCGTTTTGTTAGTTATACGATTATGCATTTCGATTTCGCGTGCAAGTTATGTCCGCCTCTATAATTCAGGTCGATGACTAGAATTATGCTACCTGCCACAGGCGATTGTTGAATATTATGTATGGTCTAAATAAAAACATCTGTTATATGTCTAACCACCTAAAAAATATTTCGACTGTAATTCTTGTGTCTCACTGCCTTTACAACATCGAAGCTTTCCCGTGCCACTGTTTACTTCCCATTGTAAATAACGACGACCAATTTGTTGACTCAAGAAAGTGCTGACAATGCCTAAAAATCTCACCATAAAGAATAGTTGCCGATAACTGCCGAATTTTCCGAGGATAATAAATGTTGATAAATGCCTGCCGAATCTCAAAAATAGATGCCGAAAAATTAAATTCCTAGTTATAACAAGCCCGACTAATTGTATATGACCTAGCAGCGGTCAGTGGCAGATGTGTTGTCATTAATTACACGTCTTCATCGCGTCGATCGAAACGCTCTGGTGACTCAACAAAACTCATGCGATTCCATAGCGCTAAAAAGGAACTCTGTTCTAAAATGCTTGCTGCAAAAGAATTTTATTACAAGGTAACCTTGTCGAAATTAATGATGGCTAATCCCCGAAAATTTTGGAAAGCTATCCTACCACCTGGGTCATCCTCGGATACGGTAATAATTAACAATGTTGCAGTTTATGATTCGCAGACAATAGCTTCTTCTTCCACTCCACTTCCACTCCACTTCCACTTCCACTTCCACCTACTTCCACTCTGTCTTTACGACTGATAACTCTGTAACCCCTGTTTTTGATTCCGAACCATACCCTCCAATCGACGATATATCACTGCCTCCTGAGGGTGTACTTAACTTAATCCTAAACTTAGACACCAAGAAGTCGTGCTGTCCTGACGGTATACCTACTGTTTTTCTCGTTCGATTCTCTCTTTGGTGCAGCCTATGTCTAACAATGGATTTTACAGCATGGTTGTAGACGTGGCCTTAGCACTATAACTCAACTGACAGAATTCGTTAATGACGTCAGCAGCTCTTTACAGATAGGTGACCAGATTGATGCTGTTTTTATAGATTTTGCAAAGGTCTGCGATACTGTCTCACACGCTAAACTTATGCACAAGCTGTTCGCTATACTAAAAAATGCATCTTTGGTTGCCTGGATATCGGACTTTCTTTCCCAGCGTTCTCATACGTATGTTTCAACTCTACTAACTCACCCTCGATGCCTGTTTCATCAGGGCTTCCCCAAGGTTCACTACTGGGGTACTTTTTTATTCCTGCTTTATATTAATGATCTCCCCGTACACACCTCAGTTACAATACGCCTCTTCGCAGATGATTGCGTCTTATATCATACCATTAAATCTCCTACTGATCATGTTGTCCTTAACAATTATTTTGCTGACTTCTATAGCTGGTCCAAAGCACGGCAAATGAATATCAACTTTTCCAAAACTGTCTCCATGTCCTTTACACGACGCTCATCCCCTTCCTTTTTTGCATATGCCTTTAGCAATATTACTTTAAATAGCGTCTTCGAATTTAAATTTTTAGGTATCCTACTAACACACGATTTGTCATGGTCGAAGCACATTGATGTCACCTGTGACAAGGCCCATAAAAGACTAGGTTACTTACATCGTACGCTGCGTCTTGCTCCTCAAGAAACTAAACTTCTTACATATAAAACCCTCATTCGCCCCATCCTCTAATATGGCAGCGTTGTATGGAATCCATACAAACACTGTGACGTCAAAAAAACTAGAATCAGGCAAAAAAGGCAGTGCGTTTTGTTTGTAGGAGATAGAAAATGAATTTTCGCCGTCTAGCTCTCTTCCCCTACTTGGTCTCACTCTTCTTGCAGAGCGTCGCAAACTTGAATGCCTAAAATTCCTTCACACGTTAATCAATTCTCCTCTCCTCTACTCTCCAGATAACTATTTGTCTTTTTCCAAACCCTCATGTACAAGGAGTCACATGCTCTAAATATCTCAACCTTTTTTGCCCGCACTGATTCCTTTAAACACAGTTTTTTTTCCATCAACAATTGAAGTCTGGAATTCATTACCGGGCGACATCCGTTCACTACTACTGAAACAATTCAAGCAAGCTTGTTTATAAACGTTTGTATGTTTATTGTTCATCCCACTCCTGCAATAGGCTTTTGAGGCTGCAGTATATGTATAAATAATTAAATAAAATAAATTTCCTCTGCAGTATTTGGGCGAGATCTGGAGGAGGACCTCAGAAGCGAAACGTCTGGCCACTTCCGAAGGCTTCTGGTCTCCATGTGCAACGTGAGTTCGAAACTTCATTACGAGGAGGATTAAAAAAAAATAATAATACCCAGCAACGAAGCGCAAATGCCTGAAGGCTTACCATTTACCACGCGTTATGCAAATCACTGCACGCCGGTATTGGATATTCGAATGTGCCTAACAAGCTCTTCGCCTGCTTTATATAGGCGAGCCGCGAGGAAGGCGCAGCTCCAGACCCCGGTCGAGCGAGGAACGACGCTCACGTGAGTGTATCAGCTTTCTCTTTCCGACGCTTTTTTCCCCCCACTACTTCTGGCGCCATGTTTCGTGTCTTCGACGACTGAAAAGCGAGGACGCATTCGTTAGACAAGTAACGAGGTAGTTAAACGCATGCCGCCAATCCCCGAGAATCCTTTCAGCGGTAATTTAACGCGTACGTCAGCGCCACGGTTTCCCGTATAGGGCACCCCGATAGTTTTCGCGATTGCGCTAAAAGAGAGGGAGCTGATTTTAGCGATTTCAGCCATTCTCATAGCCGGTCACTGGCATTTTCTCAGTTATAACGCTATCCGTGTGGCGCAGAAAGCACGACTCGATGCTCACTCAGCCGGACAAGCGCTAGGTTTTATAGATGCGTGGCGGGTAATTTTCAGCCCATCAAGTGGACTTGATCAGCTTTAGGGGATGGGCTCATGCAGTCGCCGTGCTTCTGAATTTTGTTTCGTTAAATAGAAACCACCCTCTTCACGGCCGTCGCCTTTGATATTTGAAAAAAATGAAAGCCAGACGGAGTGAAGCAAGTCTTCCAATTGAGTATGTGAAGCCCATGCCACTAAGAGGAAGCAAGGTGCTTCAGTGTATACACGGTTTAAAAAAGTAAGGCGTTTTACAATTACGAAATATACAGTGGGTACCCTGCGAAAATACGCATGAACATGGCAGTTGATATTGGTGCAACATTACTTATCCGTCATATGTCACTTACCTCGTGATTGCGCTGCTTAGGAAAGAACAAGAGTCGCTTATTCACATATACAATCTGTTTTCTGCAAGTAGCCGCGCTCATCACTTCGCGGTCCCGTATTTCACGCAGCACTTGCAGCAAGCGGGCGTCCAGCGCTGGGGCACCGATGAGTCGGTGTTCAACCAGATCCTGGCCAGCCAGAGCTACGATCAGCTGCTGCTTGTGTTTCGCGAGTACAACGCCCTCACAAACCAGACCATTGTCGAGGCCATTTCAAGGGAGATGAGCGGAGACCTGCGCAAGGGCTTCCTCGCGATAGGTGGGTAGCCATCGATGCTGCGTGTAGACACTCCGGTGAAGGCGTTTTAAGCTCAGGTATATCAGACACCATGCACGGGTGACTAAACACAGTGTCCATTCTTTACTTTCTGCTGAAACGAAACGTCCATGGTGCCAACGCAGTTCATAGATTAGTCTCAAGAAACCGAACAAAGAAAGATGATTTTCCTTTCGATGTCCACGAACGCATTTGCAGTTTCGCACCGATGGCCGATGGTTTTTAGTTTTGATAAGAATCGTAACACCACAAGCGAGTAAAGCACAATTGACCAACGGCATATTGTCAGCTATCTTGGGCTCTTCTACTTGTTGCCGCTTTGTGATTATCTGCTGCTAAATTAGCTGCTTCACCGAATCTATGGCTTGGAAAGTCCCTTGAAAGGATTCTCACCATACTGAGCTCCATAAGGTGATATATGGATCTATGAACGCGCATGTACCGTATGTTCCAAAAAGGTATTGCACTTTAATGTGGCAGGGCCCCAATCTGACGTAATTTGTATAGTGTCCGTGGTTTCAAGAGCAACGAGCTCCATACACCGCATAGACTTCCTACATTATAGCATAGCAGCTGCAGCCTCGCCATATGGCGGCATACCGACTCCGATGGCGCTTACAGAGAAGCACACTTTTAGGCAACAGACGCCCACCTATTTATACTTTCTACTTTGGCTGCAGTTAGGTGCTGAGGGGTGCCGGAAGCAGTTCAGGCAGGCTTCAGTGAAGCAACATCTCTGGAAGGCAACAGTCTGGCGTTTACACTGGAGACCGGTGTTTATACTTACGTGAATGCCAGGCTCCAGATTCGAAGCTATCCACGTAGAATGTGCATCTATGTTGAGTCATTGCAGTCGATCCCACAGTGGTCGAACGAGGCATGTCACTGGAGCCAGCGTTTAGACAAAGGGACTTGTTTTCCTTGACTCGGTCTCTCGTGATACTTTTATTGAGCGTTGCCTTCTGTAACATTTTTTTTGTTGCTTCTTTAGGGAATATAGGCTGCATACTTACTCTTCCAAGACTTCGCAAGGGCTTGGCTAACATAGGTTATCTTACTATGCCACAGTTTCGCTAACGTTGCAGTTGAGAAAGAAGAGCGACAGACATACGTAAATTAAACTAAATTAAACCAGATATCGCCAAATACTCTTGTACATTTGTCTTTTTCGTTGTTGTATGCGCACATTAAAAGAAGGGCAACGAATATTGTAAGAGATTGTATTTTCGCGAGCTTTATACTCTGCGATTTCAATACATGCCGAAATTTTGGATTAATTCACCGAGAATAAATTTTGCGAGATGATCGTGCAGCAATATGAACCGCCTAAAGTGATAAGTTGATTATCTCGAGTGGATTGCGAGACTGAGTTTTCGCTCTGCTGGCGGACACCGTCAATAACTATATCATCGCGAAAATTAAGTGAATTGCAATGAACAGTGGAAGGAACACTTGAGGCGTTGCACATGCTTCGTCGGGCGTGATTCACATGTTTCTCCCTGCATAGAACCACAATGGCTTTACCGGGATGAGCACTGCCCGCCATGGTGGCTCAGTGGGTGTGGCGTTTAGCCCCGAAGCACAAGGTCGTGCGCTCGATTCGAAGCCGCGGTGGCCGAATTTTGATGAAGGCGAAATGCAAAAAAAAAAGAAAAGCTCGTTTACTGTGCATTAGGGGTACATTAAGGAACTCCGGGTGGTAGAAATTAATCGGGAGTCCTCCCCCACGGCGTGTTTTGGCACGTAAGACCTAAGACCCAAGAACATTTTTTCTTTTTTTGTGTAAATATGGTGATGAGTACTGAGGAAAAGGCCTATAGACGAAGGAACTGTAGCTTTAGCGACATGGTTTTTATGGGATCGACCCTCTAAAGGTCATGCGGCGACGTCGCACCGCCATACTGATTCAAATGGTGTGGAGCACGAAAACGCATCGTTAGCGCGCGTAAACCAGCAGCACCACCAGGCGAAGGTGGCCTTAACCTCACAGAAATAATCTCTCCACCCATATGAAAGGAAACAACGATTTTGTGCTCAAAACTGGTAATTATCTTCCTGCGTGTGCTTGTATAGAGGAAACTTTCTGTGAGCGGGTTGGCGTTCTTTAAAAAGAAGAAAAGAAACTTTGAGTGAGGTTCTTATACTTGCATGTTTCCAAAAGTCGCTGTTCCCTTTCATATTAGGCGTAAATTGGAGAAGCGCGCTTCCAGTAATGCGCGAGAAAGTACTCTCCGCCAGATATTGGCAAAGATACTTTCAAAATGTACCATAATGCAGATACAAGATGCTGAAACGCTAAGTATGTGAGACACTAATGCAGGATACTAGCGAATAAATTATACGCGATGTGGTACTCGCCATTTGTATCTTACGATACTTCGATTCTTTAGTAAATTCCTCATGATTGCTACACTGTAGAAGCTGCTGCAGGTTTACAATAGCTTACTTGCAAATTTATCTCCAGCCATGAACCTGACCTCCTTTCTATCAAATTTGTCTATTGCCGCGTAATTTGTTTTTTGAATATCCTAAAAATGTGCTACATTTGCCATTCCCAACATGGTGTTTAAAGGACTTGCATCAGATTAACGCAGGTATGCTCTAAACGTAGTACGCGGGCAATCTGCAGGTTATAGGCACTGAATAGGTGGGCACGTGTTCCAGGGACACAATGTTTATCTGCAACACAATGCGCTACCTACCTTTTGTTTGCAGGCGGCTGTAAACGACAGCAATTGTAGCTTGGCGTATTAAAAGCACCAACGAACCAGCTTGGTGTCCTGTGCCCCGTAGAAAAAATGCCGCCGCCGCCGCCACCGTCGTCGTCGTCGTCGTCATAATCATCATCATCATAATCATCATCATCATCATCATGCCCAGCATCATCATCATCATCATCATAACAACGACTAAGTTACTTTTGACGAATGTTCACAGCGTGCGCAACTTAAGGTGAACAATATTCAAGTTCGAAGAAGTAACCGCAGATTGTAACAACGCATAATGTCCCACCTAATATAGCATGCCGTCTATAACCAGTCGTGCTCAGCTCTTCTGAAGGGATTTCCAGAAAAAAAAAGTTCTTATGTTTCGAAAAACATTGAGTCACAGTGTATACAATCTGAAAGTGGGCCTCGAAGCTAATGAGTAAATATTACGTTATTGTTGCGGACAGCGGTAGAGGAAAGTGTGTTAAACCGCAAGTTCCAACTTGAGAAACAGTACACTGGATAGGCGCTATGTAGAGGAAGTCAGCCATGGAACTTTATAAAACAGCGAAAATAAAATCAAAGGAGTGAATGTCTATGATAATTCAAAACGTTAAGCTGAGCCTATGAAAAATATCTGATCCTGACACGTGGTGTTATAATGGAAAACTTCCCAATGACCACAATGCAGTAGTAGCGTGGGAACATAATCGAGAAACTGTTCAGCATGCTCTGTTAGCACGTTGAATTGTTCATCCAGCGGTAAATAAGGATGTGGTTACTCTTTCAAAGGCACTGGGTTTTAAAGATAATGGGGGAAAGGTGAATTAGCTGGGGATGGAGAATAATAAAATTCAGCTAGAGTCATATTACGCGCAAGATAGCTCCACGTTCCCTTGTACACCTCACGCTGCTCGCTGATTGTGATAGCATCCACGTCCGTCTGACTCATCCAGATCATTCCTGATGGTTGACTGCTAACCAATTTGGTGCCACAGTGTAGTGTAGCAACGCGTCTTTATGTCGCGTGACAACATGCCGACGCGCAGAGTGCGACAAAAGCGATCGTGTGTCCGCCTGAAGCAGAATAAGCAGACTAAAACATTGCTTTAGTGTTATCGGCCTGCTGCTCTTGCGGCTGCGGAAACCGTTGCTGGGCGTTATTGTGATTATTCAGTGGCGACTGTATCAGTGCTTGCAAAGTATGCTCGAAGTACTCAAAATATGCAGTGAAATGCATTGCTGTTTGACGCGGTATGTTTCTCCACTGGGCAAATTAAAGCATATATAAGAAACTGTTAGTAGACACATCGGTACATTTCACGACTCATATGCAGTTCGTAATTCTGGAAACTGCATTGTAAAAAGAAAAAGCAAGAATAGTGTGGTAATTAGTTTCACTAGCAATTTCCGCTCATTACTTTTCCCTTCCCCTTACAGAAAAATATTGCATAGTTTGCTCTCTGATAGGCGTAACTTTTTCTTCGACGGTAGCTTTCACGGAGTAAGAAAAAGGTTGAATTGTGGGGTGTGGTTGTAAAAGATCAAGTACAGACAAGCACGCTAGATGTAACATATGAGATGTGACAAGAAACCCGGCGACCAGACACCTGACACTACACGACACATCCAACCGCGAACTCTACCGGTATGTGTATACACGCATACAGCCATGTTGTGAGTGGCGTCACTCACTTCTCGAAGAGCAGCTTTAGGTTTTTCAAAAATTAAGACCAGTTGGCCCGCGCATATGGGAGTTATATGCCTATACTTATGTCACGTTACGCGGCTCGTGAAGCTGCACACAAATGTTAATCGATTATAGTAGAGACGAACAAATCTATTTTAGGTCACGGTACTGAAGAGACATTTCCACTTTACGATATAGAAACAAATCTTGTTAAGATCAAGAACAACTCTCTTTTTAGCATAAACATTAAAAAAATCATTTCTTTTACTCAACCAATGTGTTTTTACCCTTTGAAAGTAATTTTTGTTTTTCTTTTCTGACAATGATGTTGCGGAGCAGTGTGGATCGAAGTACAAAGCCTCTAAAAGAAAGGATAGGCCTGAGCAATGGCGGACTTCAAGTCTGCAGTTGTAACATTCCTGTAACCACAATAATTTAAGATGAACCTAGTGATCATTTCTTAATTTTAGGACAAGCACCGCACAACACCCAATTTTCTGAATCATGTTTGGTTACTATATATATGAATGGGCATATAATGGTAGTCATGTAAAAAAAGATTGAACTGCGGTATTATTTTAGCCTCAGTGACTGTGCATCTGTGGATATTGTGATAGTTTTATGTTGTAAAAAATTACGCGATTCTTCGTATGATGTATAGAAAATACCGATATCGATACAAGTCTTGCCAAATGTATCATGGTACAGATACAAGATACCCATACAGTATCTTACGATAGTATCTAAGACGCATCTTCGATACTGCGCAGCCCTGCTCTCCGCACAGGCTAGGTCATAAACGCCAAGATCACGAAGTTTGTGCGAGCCAGCTGATATTCCCGTTTTCTTTTTTATACTAGTTTGTTTATGTAACTGTAATATCAGAGTTGTATTTTAATTTGAAATAAAAGAGATCATTTGCACTAGGTACCACGCGCTTGCTCCTACTATGGTGAACTTGATGAAGATGAGTACACTCGTATGACAAATTGCAATGTCTAATTTAATAATTTACAAAAATTCACTGATAACTATTTGTTTTAGGACAATTTTAGCAAATGCATAACGGAGGGGAGTAAGCGTTACCTCTGAGCCGACTCCGCTCTCTGCATTAGGAGCGTTTATTATTTTGCACTCTTTTCTACTACAAGTATACGTCTTACATACTAGCCCCTCCCCCAGCAAAAAAGGAGAAAAAAAGAAAAAGCATTACTTGCGTAACTAAGGTCATGTCTACTCAGCAGAAAACCTAGGTCTAGTCCCCATATCGCGACATCTTCCCCAAAGCTTACGGTATTGACGTCGCCGTGTGCAGCTTTTCAGAAGCCCTCTGAACACTTCGGGACCAAACTAACTGAAGTACCAGAGCATTTCATTTGGGGGCGGATACCTCCAGTGTGGTGCCCTACTGGCCTGCTTCAATTTTGAATGATTGCAGTATGTACTTTAAGGCGAATAAATAAGTCAATTAGTGGATATTTGTTGGCTACCGATGTGAAGAAAGCACTCTTAGTGCCCCAAGTATAATGTCACTCTTTAGTAATTAACTTGAAGGGGCGATAATGCGGTGCATGTAAAATGCGATCTTGCTTAAAAATAATTTTTTATTGAGAGAGGGAGACGGCGCTATTGATATTTTGAGACAAGACAAATTCTGAGACCTCATATTCGTGATATATGTTGCAGACTCCAGGAGAAAAATAACAGATTGTGCCTCAGGATATATATATATATATATATACATATACCAGTTAATTTGCTAACAAAACGTCGTTTCATGCACTGAAGTACACAAGTAACTGGAACGCCAATGCATTTCTCCGCAAAATTCGGGAATTTATATCTCGAAACTGGTGTCGTCCTGAGAATTCGTTCCAAGTGAATCCGCTTTGCGAAGTCCAGTGCTGGAATTTGTAAATTGCAATATGGGTCATAAGATAGTTAGATAAAAGTTAATTAGTGAATTCTTGTTAATTAGTCGATTTTGCATTTCAAATTTTTGTGCAAGTAGTATCCGTCGGTTCGAGTAGACCGGCTCATAAATTAGAATTGAGCTATCTGCCACAGGCAACCTTTAAAAATTTTGAAAGTGTTCGCTGAAACACCCTGTACATAACAGAATGTCCAGCTACATCTGTGGTGGTTGTTTTTGATTCAGTGGAAATCTTGTGTCGGGGGTGGCATTTGTATAATCGACCTGGTCCACTACAAGACAAACTCCTTCAAATACTCCTGTCCTGCTTGAGCCGAACCAACCCTACTTTTAAAAAAAAAGAACTCATCTCATTACCCCATCTCTGTCCTCATTTTTTTATTTTACTTAATCTTTAAAAGTGAGATTCAATATCAAGCTTCTTGCTGGTGGGTGTCTCACAAGGCCCTGATGCTACTTTGAAATCACGCACGGTTCCAGAGAAAAAATAAGAATGATAGAAACAAAGAAACGTTAATTTTGAGCTTTTATTGGCGGTCCACTTTTATTATTGTGATGAAGCGCCATTATTGGCTGAAGAACACTTTCTAAGCGCATTTTCTGCTCTCCTTTTCTTGCCGTGCAGTAAAGTGCGTCTACAACATCCCGTTTTACTTCGCCGAGAAGCTGTACAAGAGCATGAAGGCAAGTCATTCATCCGTGTCCGACCCAAAGCGTTTCTCTTCGTTTCTGTTGCATGCGGGGCAACTTATCTTCACAGATGTCTTCACGATCAAGTCTAGTGCTTGGAGCGTGTGATCACTACGTCTGCACGCATAATCCAGTGGCGCGGAGATAAATGTGCGAAGCAACACGCACACCTGGGACTGAATTAACAAAGCTTTTCGTTCATAAGGGATCATTAGCCGGCTGCTCTCCCTCCAACGTGCTCTCCGTGCATGCTCTCCCTCCAACACACACGCACACGCACACGCACACACACACACACGCACGCACGCACGCACGCACGCACGCACGCACGCACGCACGCACGCACGCACGCACGCACGCACGCACGCACGCACGCACGCACGCACGCACGCACGCACGCACACACACACACACACACACACACACACACACACTTGAAAACAAAAAAGCTTTGTGAATACGGTCTCATTTCGTTTGGCAGGGCTGATGTTAAACGAAACAGAGAGGGTCAAGATGTTCGTGTCGTAGCGCCGGACGACTTTATTCTGTCCTCTGTCAAGCTTTTACCGTCGTGTCCTTCACCCGGTGTACTATCACGCCGTCCCTTATGTCTGACTGTTGAATTCATGCCGGTTTCAACATCTATGCAAGGCGATGTTCAATATGTGCAGCACGAGCAAGACTGACGCATTTGTGACCAGGACTTGTATTCACAAAAAAGCTCTTTCGATAGAGTATTCCCTGGGAGAAACCTTCAGCCAATCCTGATGCTGGGTAACTTACCATTTACTGATGATGATGATCATATCGCTGATGTTGAACAAAGAACACTTAGAAACGAAGAGCTTTTTTGAATTTGACTCCAGGTGTGTCACAGGTGTGTCACAACTCTGATCAAGTGTGTCACCTTTTATTTTTGTTCATGGGACAGTGGCGCTGTGTGCACCTGCAGTGTTCCTCTCGTATATATCGAAAGCTTTCTTGCTAGAATACAACTGGCCGAACATTAGCAGTGGGCAAACAATTCGTAAGTCATTCAAAATACCTACAGATATTTGACGAGAGCACTGCGTGGCGTCTTCGTTATCGTGTAATGCAATAAATTACATTGGGCTTCATATTATATAAGAACATTTACTAGTTGCGAAAGTTTCTTATATGAATAAGAAGAAAAAGCCCGCGGGGCGTTGTCATGATTTCAGCCCTGCGCGGTTCAACTTTCCTGCGCTGAGGAATTATATAGACAGTACAAAACGTGCAAGAGTGAGGTTGAAGGTCAATATGCAGAAGAAAAAGATAATGTTCAGTAGCCTGGCAAGGGAATAAGAATTGAGGATCGCCAGCCAGCCTCTAGAGTCTGTACAGGAGTACGTTTATCTAGACCAATTACTCACTGGGGACCCTGATCATGAGAAGGAAATTTACAGAAGAATAAAAATAGGTTGGAGCGCATATGGCAGGCATTGCCAAATCCTGACTGGGAGCTTACCACTGTTGTTGAAAATAAAAGTGTACTATCATTGCATTCCACCGGTGCTAACATATGGGGCAGAAACTTGAAGGTTAAAAAAGAAGCTCGAGAACAAGTTAAGGATCTCGCAAAGAGCGATGGAACGACATATGTTAGGCGTAACTTTAAGAGGCAGGAAGAAAGCGGTGTGGATATGAGAGCAAACGGGGATAGCCGACATTCTAGTTGACATTAAGAGAAAAAGTGCAGCTGGACAGGTCATATATTGCGTAGGGTAGATAACTGGTGGACCATTAGAGTTACAGAATGGGTGCCAAGATAAGGGAAGCGCAGTCGAGGAAGGCAGAAAACTGTGGGGGGATGAAATGAGGAAATTTGCAGGCGCAAGTTGGAATGAGCTAGCGCAAGACAGGGGTAATTGGAGATCGCAAGGAGAGGCCTTCCTCCTGGGGGGAGGGGCTGTGGGCATAAAGATAGGCTGCTGCTGCTGCTGCCGATGATGATAAAAGGCGCTGGCCGGGATGGACCACATTGCGCCCGCTTTTGAGTAATCCTAGCAAGTTAAGGAGTCCAGTGGAACTCATTATTCACCAACAAATATTTCAAAACATTTTTATTTTTATTTTCTTCTTCGAAGTGCGAACGTTTGAGGACATTGTCTAGCTAGAGTTACCCCTACTTCACCGTGTTGGATATCTGGGCTTCTAGACCTTTTTCTGGGCCGATCCCAAAGATAGTGCAGTCTAAAAATGTGAACCGATCCTGAAGATTGTGCGTGTGAATAATTTAAACAATGCGACGCTATTCTCACTCGCCTCACGCGAGGGGTTACGAGATAAAGTGCCGTGTGCAGTGGCTCCACCCAATTCTCATCCCCAGCTCGCTCAGGAAGACGTTGTCTTTGATCCACTTCAACTAGAGCTTTAATCGCCTTACAATTTATTTAACAGGCGGACAGTTTAGGAACAACAAACAGTGATCATTACAAGGAGATGTAGTTTAACCATAGCTCGGACGAAGTGCGTTGCGGAAAGATAGGTCACCCCTTAGACTGTTTGGGTCCATGATAGTTCATATAGGGTCTATTCATAAGCCAACCCCCACCTTGGGCCTGTCGTATTGCAGCATAGCAAGTAATGATGCACTGCACATCTCGCTTGACTACTGGCTTTCCACATTATTTAGTTCTCCGGCTTCTAATCATTAAAACGCTACTGCTTGCGTAAGCCTTCTGCAAATGGGAAATAATAATCTTTATTTTAAGCACCATTTACTGAGCATCACGTATTTGCTAACATTTGTGGCGTAAGGTCCTTTCATAAAAAAAAAGATATTTCGTTTACTAAAGAATAAAACGAGCTGCCGTTATAACCCTCAATGATGAATAGCTGTACGCCAGTCCTGCACGACCTTCAAAACTAATGTCACTTAAGGTAGCGCGATAACTCAAACTGAAGGAACTATTAAAAGAAACCTATACAACCACCGAATCCTAGAGAAGGTTATGAAAATTGAAGCGCCTCATTTACCTATCATTAATTTTATCTTTTTTTATTGATATTTGTGACAGAGTAAAGGTTATGAATGAATGTGGAAGGCAACGTGCCACCATCTGGATCCCAACTCACAACTTGCGCCTGATGTGGGCGGTACTCTTTTACCCATCCACCGACGGCAACAGTGGCCGTCTCCCCGTCAACATTTATTTGGACTTGTCTGCAGATGCGTTTGCCACTTAGTCGTGAGAGTATTATCTACAGTGCTATAGCCAACGAACGCATCGCGATAGGTACCTAGCTATACTGTCATCAATAAGATGTATTTGTCACAAAGTAAGGTGCGCGCCTCTCGTCGGCCTTGCAGGGTGCTGGAACTAAGGACAAGACCCTCATTAGAATAGTCGTGTCCCGCTGTGAAGTGGACATGGTCCAAATTAAGGAGGAGTTCATGAGGAACTACAAGACTTCGCTGGAAGGTTTCATACAGGTACGAGCGCTGTGCAAGGCAGCGCTGCCAACTACAGCTCAATGACGTCAACTCAATGCACGTCATCTGTGCAGTACAATCGAGGAGGGGTCAGTGCCTTCGCCGGAAGAATCGTCTTGCCTTCTGCCGTGGTTATTCTGGTGTTTAGAACGTGTCTCGTCTTCCTACGTCTGAAAGAACTGCTCAATTTTTTTCTACAGTGCCCAGAATGGCCCTCATAAAGTTACAGAACACTACGCTTTGTTCCCGCGACATATTGCCATGTTACAGGCGGCATCCACCCCCCCCCCCTTTTTTCTTTCTTAAGGGAACTCAGAAAGAAGCAAAACAGCTTTTTATGGAATCATCTGAAAGCGTTGCACAAGAAAATAGCTAGTACCTGCAAATTCAAATGTTCATACGGCGTAGTTCAGTTATCATTAGATGTGTTGACACGGCTAAAAACTGTTCCCTTCAGCTGTCCTGTCACGATTGCGTATCTAAATAAATAAATAAACAAATAAATAAATAAATAAATAAATAAATAAATAAATAAATAAATAAATAAATAAATAAAACGTGTTGGCAGTGCTACTGGAGACTGATGCGTAAGAGTGATAGACTAATGGCAAGGTTTCCTGGTTTTAACAGCTTTGCTCAAACATATATACTCCAAATATGACAGTGTAACTGCATTAAGGGATATTCGCTGTAAAGAACGCAATGAACTTAAAAGGTATGCTTAGAAATCGACTTATGAACTTAAGAATTATTTTACGTGCCAAAGCGACAATCCAATTATGAGGCGCGCTGTATTGGGGTACTCCGCATTGATTTTTGCCTTCTGGGGATCCTCAACGTGCACTTAACTCCAAGTGCGCGAGTGTCCTTGCATTGCGCCTCCGTCGAAATGCAGCCGGGCTCAAGCTCGAGACCTCGAGCTCTGCAGCGCAGTGCCATAGTCGTGCCATTTTTCACGTCATGCCATTTTAGTCAAGCCATTTGCGTGCCATAGGCGTAGAAATTACGAGTGCTGTTTCTATAGTGAATTGTAAGAATTACAGTGACCGCGAACAATCGCATATTCTGGACCGGTTCAAACACGAAGGAAAAGCTTGCCTTCCAATATACAGTGAAAAAGTAAAGCTGATGTATTTTTTTTACCTCCCCACGCCACCTAACAATTTCGATAGATGAGTGTGAAGAGCCGTAATTGTAACCAACTTGTCACCGAAAGTCATCTTCAGTTCAGAATTGCCGCGCCAACAACTGCGGATTTCAATGGCTTCCTTCCACGCTGCAGTTCGGTGATTTCGGCGGAGGAAGCTGAATAATCCGCTGTGCATCCGTTTCGCGCAATCTTCTTTCAGTCGCGAATTCCCAAGTGTAACGTGCTTGCTAAATATCTTGGTGTATTTTCAAACGCTGCCAAGGAACTTTTTAGACAAAAAAAAAAAAAAAAAGGACGGATAGGCGGAAGCACATCTAACAAATTATTTTATTCGATGATGTTAGCGGTTAGGATACGAAATGAGGGAGATACAAGAGCATGGGTGGTCATTACACGCAAGCAAACTAGCCAATATGAAGAATGCTATGTATATAAAAGAGAGAGAAAAAAAAAGCTAAGCAACCGGCCGTATACGGAATAAACGTGGCCACCGTTTGCCTATTGAGTCATCTTGTTCGCACGTGGTGACTATGAGCTAAATGAGACTTCAATACACGAGGCGCCCCTTGGCTACATGTATTCCGGATGCGCTCTGTGGTGAAGTGTTTTTACTTTTCTGTGTTCTTTTTTCTCATGATAACTTTACATTTAACGTCGCATCATCGAATAGTATTAGTAATTATAAAAGCACTACCGCTTGCCCGTCTCCCTCCTTGTTGCTTTAGAGTACACGAATTATGTTTCAGCTAGCCGGTATATTCATTCGTTTTTGCTATTTGGACCCCAGAGTGACACCTCGGGCGACTACCGGAAAGCTCTCCTTGCCCTCGTCACCGGAAACTGATCTCTGAGTAAGTAGTAACCGTGTCATATACACTGATATGACGTCGTAGTGGGACTTACATCTATATACTAGAATTTGCCTTGAACGTGCAATGACTGGCCCGTCGTTACATAATGTGACGTCAGAAAGCTCATACCACCCACGTTTCCGTTGTTGTTGTTGTCGCTTATTTTAGTTCAAGTACATTAAAAAAGAAAGATCGCCTGTGATAAATCGCGCAATTCGGTCTGTTCAGGTGGATTACCCCAAGAGGTGCATATTATTCGTGTGAGAAATCACAATGCCGGAGTGGCTAATTGAAATATTCACTAAGTAATTTTCTTAATTAGTCACATTAGGGTCCGCGCTCCGATTGAGAAATTGAAGCCGAGCTGTGACGAAGCCAAGTCTGCTCAGGGGAAATTGTTAAAATAGGGCCATTTTAGAGACAGACGCCTCCCGAAATTCCACTGGAATACGCACCGGCGTTCCTCTTAAGATCATCCTGAGCTGCTTTAGGCACGCTTTTGCTAAACCAGCTGTTTTGGGAACCAGCTGTTCACTGGAAAGTCGATGCATCCCGCGGCACGCTTTAAGGTCGGATATATCGAAAGTGGGGCAAGTCGTGCTTGGGATTTATGCTAAGCACACGTGACTTCACTATGGTGCTCGGCTTCATTTTTGCGTCCGGAACGTGTGCCCTAGAGTCATTACATAAAGAAGCTTTTTTAGTGATTCTTCTTTAACGAGCAACCTGGACATTGTGGTTTGTCGCGAAAGCAGCGTCCGCCTCTTCAGGTAATCCACCTGAAGCGTGCTATGTACAGTATATGCTCCACGTGATTTAAAAAAAAATATTAAATAAAATTCATAATTTAAAACATTAAAATTTTCGAGGTGAGAAAGAGCAGCAAGTAGTTGTTCATGCGCGCGGCTCACACACGCAATTACTCTGTTGTCACTAATGGTATTGTATACGACTCGTCGTGCAAATATTCCGGTGCTTAATTGCGAACTGTGAACCAAATGCATGATGAAAAAAAAAAGAATAATTTGTTTTAATCAGCTTCGCATTCGGCAAACATTTCGGGCCCGCTGCACACGCTTGTTTACTATATTTAGGGATTTTAGGTGCCTGAAAACAGAAAAAAGGAATGCCTCAACTCGGTCGCTTCATAATAAATTTACATTTAGGGGTGTTCGATAGGGAAATGATTGCATCGAATCGAATAATAATATCTGAAAAAAAAAACACGAACTCCGAATATTGAATCTTATACCAAATACTTCTCATTTCTAAATGAAGAGAAATATGAAGGTTCTGTAGAGTTTGACACCAAAAGGCTTACTTACGTTATATGATACATTTAATGCGGTTATCACCTTGAGTTCAGCTCAAATAAAAAGCTTGAAAACGAGAAAGTTTACGTCTGTGCCATTTCACGCCTATCGCCGCAACGGAAGTTCTTTTTAGGTGATGGCGGTCCCCTTATTTGCTTGGTATACATGCGAACACGTCGCGCTGAAACCAAGTGGTTAAGGCTCACTTCAACGACCGACACCTAACACAGCAGTGAACAAACAGAATGTCCTCAGGTCTACGAGGGCATTTAACAGTCTGTGACTGTTAGACGGTGAATAGCCTTTCGTCGCCTATATTGCATCATGTATTTACTTGTTCCCTATCCGTTACTATATATAACGCAAAAGATACTCGTTAAGAAGAAGTAGGCTAAGCCGAATTTTCGGACATAAGGAGCATTGTGCGACTATATGGTAATGGAGAGGGGGGAGGTTAATCCGCTTAACACGAACCGCGAATTCGGTTAAGCCGAACTTCTGTGGCCGCCACTGCCGCGAGCTGCTCGGCTCAACCAGAGGTCCTGATCGGTTGACTAGGAGGAGGCCACTTTTCTAGCTACACCGTGAGCAAATAGTTTATTTGTGGGCATAAAAGCTGGCCTCGACGATGACATGGGAACCTGCAGGGCCAGCACCACGGAAACAATATAACTGAGAAAGTATTCGAGATGCCTGTGTTATCTGATAATTACTGCGCAGAAGTCGTAAGAGTCAGCGGTGTTCACATATGTTGCTCAGCTGATAACTGTGCCTTACGTACTTCAGCGTATTTTATCGAGCAACACAACACCAATGAAAGCAGGTGCACAGACTTGCACAGCGCCAGAAAGATAAACTTAACACGATTGCTTAAAAGCGCGAAAAGCAATCACTTGTGTCATGCAAATTAATGTCCCCTTTCTTGTTTACCTTTTGGTTCTAACGATGTACCCACCGTGGTTGCTTAGTGGCTTTGGGGTCATTCCGCGCGAAATCAAACAGCGTTTTTTCGACCTTCACAGACAAAGTTGAAACATTTCCACGTTTGTTGACGTTCAAAACTCCTTCTCCCCGTTTATATTTCTCCCCAAAATTTTGTTGCATTTTGGAGAAAATTTACCGTTCTTGCCCAGCTGAACCAGAAGGCACCAATCAGCATTTTTCCCAAGACACATTGCATGATCCAGTCGTTCAAAAGACGTGTATGACAATACATTGAGATGTTGTCACATCTAAAAATAACCACTATTTGAAATATTTGAATACTTGGAGTGTTCCTGGCACCGGCAAAAGCCAGTAATATTGTAAAGTTTGAATTTCTTTCTCAGAACACAGGAAAACCCAGAACGTACAAAATAGGTATAGAGTGGTAACCCGATTAGCACAGTACAGCCAAAAATTATTTGAATTCTTGAAGGTTCTGCAGATCTCGTGAAGAAAGAAGTGTAATATTCCAACTTTTTGCAAATAGCTTCGTGCTCGAGGTGAAAAACGTTACTTTTGTGGTCGGCATAAAATACTCGTGATGCATCATTAGATGGCTTTACATGTCTCCTATGCATGTGAGAAGTTATGAAAGGGTATTATGTTTTTTTTAACGCGAAACATATTTTTTTTTAAATGTTCGTACGTGGATCCCGCAGACAGCATAAATATATAATGTGTTGCCGTCTAGCAAAATATATTGTTAATAAAATGACCCCGATAAATTGTTCAACAAACAGTGACTGCATTTTTTTATTGATACAAAGACACGCGACATTAAGTGCCGAGGCCTCGACTCGTATTTTTTTGTCCATGAATGCGAAAAGTGGGCGTCAACCACGTCTGAGCACATCATCCTGAACAGGGCACATGAATTTTATAGCCAAGCATGTGCAGCTAGGCTGTCGAACAGCGATAACGCGCAACACCAGAAGTCTTTGTTCACGCTCAAGTACAAAAACACCCGTGTACTTCGATTTAAGTGCACGTTAAAGAGCTCCAGATGGTCAAAATTAACCCGGAGTCCCCCGCTAGCAACGAGAATTCCTTTGTCTAGTCTTCTGAGTGGCGCAGACCTGTGTGGGCACTTGTGTGTGGCTCGCGTGCTAATCACTGACACAAACAATGGACGATCTAAACATTCTTCAGCACAAGGACGGTTGATATGCCATTTTTTCCCGTCGCGAATTTACCATTTATCCATCTTTTGCAGGTTTAGCATTGCCGCCTGGAATCTGCAGGAAAACCGGTGTCCTCGTACGGCAACAAAGACAACGCCTGCGCATATTAGCACTGGGAACACCGCAGCGTCATCTTGGAAAAGCAGACTAGCGCCATGCAGCTGCTCCTCAAGAAAGCAGTCCTGAAACACATTTGCGTCGGACCTTAAAAAAATCGAAACAAAGGTGCATTTAAGCAGTGCTTAATTATTGGAAATATCCCTGTAATACGTGCAATGCGAAGTCATCGTCCAGCTGAAGGCGTCGCTCATTGCTTCCGCTGACTTGCGCCGAGCGCGAGTTGTTTACTGTGAGCGTCGCTGCGAAATCGTTCATTGCGGTTCATTTGCGAGTCCCTCAGTGGTCACACGACTTTTATTTGCTTGCATGTTTGTTTAGAGTAAGCCGCGTATTATAGTACGGCTCTAAAATGGAGGCTGCCGAGTCCGCTGTTTCTTTAAAGGGACACTAAAGGTTACCAGAAACTCAAGTTAAAGTGGTAGAGCAATGTTCTAGAACGTCTAAGGCGTCAATATAATCGCGAACAGAGCTTTAGTAACCGAGAAATTGAGGTAAATGCATGACACGATTTGAGACCCCTCAGCGACATTCCGGTACTAGCCCGATGACGAAAGCACTCCTCATAATTTGTGTTACTAATACTCAACTACTCGCATTAAAAATATCATTTCATTCGATTATAAGACGGAAAAAAATGCTACTTGTCTACGTCTATTCGATTCTAAGAAAAAATAACATTTTGACGTTACCATTCAGTAATATGGGTGGTCGAAAGGTTTCGTTTTCGCTCGACTCTGCGCGCTCGACTGTGCGCCGCGCACGCTTTGGAGTTTCAGTAGTTTCGTTATCGCGTCGTGCTGTGAGGGTTCTGCTGGCTCGCGAAACTTTCATTTGGAACAAGCAGCGAGAATGCCACGTCCATGTGATGTCGTGGGAAGCTCTCGTTGCTTTCCCGCTCCGGAGAGCCGGTGTCGAGGCCGCCGTCGTAGTACGCAACGACGCCGGCAGCGCGAGCCCTCAGCAGCAGGTCGCGCTCGTCAGTGCTCAAATCGCTGGAGTTGAGCCCACCATCACGAGCCATTCTGTCGTTGTCAGGGTCCGTTGCGACGAGCGTCGAAGTTTGCGTCATAGAATGAAGTACCAGCTTATGGTCGCGCGTTTCTCCTTCCGCTAGCCACCATACTCCCGCTTTCGCTCTCCTGTCGGCTCTGTCTTGGCTCTGTTTCTGGCCGTGCGTTTGCGTTTTGCGCAGAAAAGCCGTAGCGCCGTCTGCGGACGCCGTTCTACTCACTGATGGCGCAACGTCACTAAGAGACCATGATGTCAGTACTCCTCGACCGGAGGGCGGGCGATTTGAACTGCGCTAGAGGTACGCGGACGCTTCAGAACGCATTTTCTCTTAAAATAAGTCTCTCCTTGGCACGAAACAAGCGTTTCGAGGTTTCTGCGATGGTATTTCAACAGTACACGTTGACTTACTAGTAACCTTTAGTGTCCCTTTAATACGAAATGGACGATGCACGTCGAAGAACCAACGTAAGCTTGCTTCCCAACTGCGTTAATTGCGGCCGGTATAGCTGTCCTCGATTCCACTTCCGAAGGTGCTTACGTTCGCGTATGTGCGAACTTGCCGTCGCCGTTCCCAACCACGACAGTGAATGTGGATGGCATCATAGAGTTTCATAGAATAATTACTAGAGGGAACTCTGGCGCTAGTGTCTACGGTGGCTGCAGTGGGAGCGGTTGAGCCAACATGGATATTATGGCAAGTACGTGGATCAATTGCCTAAACTTCGTCCTTTTGGCTTTAAACGGCTTCGGGACTGTTTGAGCTCGTCATTTTCAACAATTTACTGCGTAACAAATAATTCAGTCAACAACATTAAAATTGTCCGACGGCAGGATTCGAACACAGGACCTCCAGCACACGCCCGTTATTGAAGCTATTAGGACACGGACGCGTGCATCGACAAGAATCGAGATCGGTATCGACAAGCGACATAACGCCCTTACGAATTTATCGCGGGCAAGCCATTGCCTTGACACGCTTGGCGCGTTTCGATTTGACCACCACGACAACGTGAATTGTTGCAATTAGTAGCGATTGTGCGTGTTCGCAGCGTCTTCTGCATTTCTGTGAAATATAAGACAATGAAGGCATACCAAGCGTAATAAACGAATCCACAAGAACGTCTGAATCCACAAGCACGAGGATCATCATTCCGATAATGGCTCAACGATGTTGCGCCAGAGTTCCCTCTAGTATATTGTAGGAAAGTCTTTGGATGGCAGAAGATCAAACTGCAATCGTCACGTCTCATGCGGTGAAAGCTATGTAGGAACTGGCTGGCACACGACCGATGCACCCGTAATCGCAAGTATGGTCGTTTAACTAGCATGAGAATAATAATATTTGGGGTTTTACGTGCCAAAACCACTTTCTGATTATGAGGCACGCCGTAGTGGAGGACTCCGGAAATTTTGACCACCTGGGGTTCTTTAACGTGCACCTAAATCTAAGCACACGGGTGTTTTCGCATTTCGCCCCCATCGAAATGCGGCCGCCGTGGCCGGGATTCGATCCCGCGACCTCGTGCTCAGCAGCCCAACACCATAGCCACTGAGCAACCACGGCGGGTAACTAGCATGAGAATTATGATGGGGGGGGGGGGGTTATGAATTTGCCTAAACTTCGTGCCCCTGGCTTTAAACAGCTTCGGGACATTGCGAACTAATCACTTTCGACAACAGGTCGTGTTATGAATGTAACAATCCGCATTGACTACGCACGTGCCTAAAGTCTAATCACCTTGCTGCGTTTAGAAAGCTCGGCGCTTGAAAATTGAGAAAAAGAAAGCGTAATAAGGAACGTCGCAAGAACGTTTGAAGCCACAAGCACGAATACTAACACTAATACACAAGCACTAACCATAATTATGGAAACTGACCGATGACAAGGCCAAGAGCTCCCTCTTGTATTTTTTTTTTTGCAGAAAACACTCTGGATACACCCTTCTATACAGTACGGCCCCCTCCACTGTGATCGAGCATGAGCATTCGGAATAGCTCTGAACGTGCGCTATATTGACAGCTCGCGCCAGTGGTGGTGGTGCCTCCGAGGCTGGCGCGAGCGCGTGCACTTGGTAGAGCACGTTTGGCACAGATCACTGGCACAGATGGCACTGCAGTTTCTCGTTCATCCTACATAAAGTACCTTAAACGATCAACACCAAGCTTACACTGGTCGTGCATTTCTACACAACTCGACGTAAACCTATTTGGCGGAAAAAGGTTGCTTAAGAACATAGAAAATGGCGTTGCACTGCCAAGTTCGAGATCCTGAGTTCGATTCCGGTCGCGTCGGCCACATTTCGATGGGGGCTAAATGCACAAACGCCCGTGTACTTAGATTTAGGTGCACGTTAAGTAACCTCAGGTGGTCAAGATTAACCCGGAGTCCCCCACTGCGGTGTGGCTCACAGCCGGCTTGTGATTTTGGCACGCAAAATCCCAGGATATGATTTTAAGCATAGAAAATGAAGGCCGAAAAATGTCTCGTTTCGAATTGCGTGGCTGGAACTGCGGCGCGGGTGTACGCTATGACAGGACGAGTTTCGTAGTATTCTGCTAATGTTTGGGCTCGTTTTGGTTCAGTAACAGTTTTCAGAGCTTAACAAGCCTTGTTGTTGGGCTGGTTGGCTAACAATAACAAGTAAAATTAAAAGAGCACAAAAATAGTTTGGCCGAGACACTTAAGACTACCTTACGTGTGGGAATGCGAAAACATTATAGTCGCTTTGGTGAAACGTTTTATTTCTGCGCGTTCCTGGTCCGCGCAAGCTCTCACCTGCGTTTTAACTGCGCTTTGGTAAGGCCAAATGAAAACGCGCTCGCTTGTCCGAGAGGAGCTCACAACTCGAAGGAACGCTCAGCGGCATTCCATTGCACACTAATGCTTTTTATTTCATGCACTCATTTTATATACTCATGACGTGGCGCCACCACCTACCCACTCGCTGCGCCGTCACGTGCTCAACGACCGCACGCATTAGGCCGCACGTTTTGTCAGGCAGATGGCTGCGACGTGGCGTGCCAATGACGCAAATACTAGGCACACAGTTAGCCAACTAGAGCCGTGGAGCGGCCGTGGAAGCGTGCTCATCTCGCAACTCGGATGCCCGGGTTCGATTCCCACCCAAACCGAAATGTACTTACATTTCTTTTTAAAAGCATCAATTTACTTTGGTTACAGCAACGTCCATGTGGAACTTGATGTAAATCCGAGTAATTTTTTTATGTGGTTTATTCTTGCCATCGGCCATTTTTGGTGCCATCATTCGGTCACGCCACCGACTACAACGCAGGATTTTCACGTAATGGGACAAGACTGAACAGCACAAGCACTCACTAACAACAGCATGATGCATCTCGGGGAAAGGTGAAATGAGAGTTGATGGTCCGCACATGCGCGAAAACAAACGTCACAACTGGTGCTCAAAAAAAAAAAAAAAACTCAGCCGCTTCTTTCTCAGACCTAAATACCTTGTCAATTTAGGATTTCCAGTAATTTAGCGTCTCCCTTCCATTAGTCGACACACGTCATTAACGCGAAGGCCACCCATCTGCTTCATAAAGAAAGCCTCCAAGAGCTCGCTTGCCGCAGTGGCTTTGCTTCTACCTGATGTAGATATTTGTCTTGCCAAATAATAGGCAAAAAGGGCGCAGCGGTGGCGTAGAGGTAGAACACCCGCCTCGCGTGCAAGAGGTCCGTGGTTCGAATCCCGGTGCCGGCAATTTTCCACCGGATTAAAAAAAGAAAAAAATCCGCGTGTTGATAAAATTGCACAAACAGGCCTGGAGTGTGGCCTGATCCCGGTGACCAGAACCGGTAACGCACTCCCTCACCAGAGCAGGATTGGCCACCCTGGTGCAGTACTTGGCCACAACCTCCTATGAACAAATAATAGCACGCACTTGCAACTTTCGCAGTGCGTGGGCAAATGCGCATTTCCGCGGCGTGTCCACGAGACCGGTCGTTCACGCACCGACCGGTCTGCCTCACGCAACGCATCCCACAAGACAGGGGTATTTCTTAAACAACCCCGACTGCGCACTCTACAAACGGCTTTACGTGCTTTTTTCCCCAGTCATGCGCTCTTTTGTTTCCGGGAGTGCAAGCGCAAAGTTGACCAAGTTTTCGAGGTGCAGAGCACACTACCCGCACATTGTGAAGGCTTGTGTTCATCCTCGTCCAGGTTTTTTTTTTTTTTTGTTGCGCTCTTCTAACTTTAAATTTCAGAGCTCTCTATTTTGAGTCATTGGTTCATTTAGAATGTGATATAATCTTGTGACATCATGAGACGCTATAGGGCGTTCTGCTTCATGCCTGTCTTTCTTAATGCGCATCTTTCCCAGCTTACCAAGACTGGCGGTAAAATTGACGTTTCTGGTATTCCAGAAGTGTATCAGTCGATCAAAACATTTCTCTTTGGCCTCTCTTTAAGTCTGCTTTAAGGCTCCGCAATGCTGATGCGGAAAGCAGAAGCATAATGAGTTAGAAGCCGCACGCTACAAGCGCATGGCGTGGGATAGGCTCCCAAGGTGGTGCGTAGTAGGTGGTGAGTGGCGCAAATGCTTCGCACGTCAAGTGGCGAAGCTTGCTTTTGCAGGAGGCATATATGGCTCCGTTTCTAGCATTATGCGGCGTGTTGATACTAACATGGAGTCTCCGCCGCTTAACTCACTACAATGCGCATCAGCAAGATCGAAGCTTGCGTTATGAGGGAATACGCCAGAGCGGCGACGTGCTGAATGTACGGAAAACTGCCAGATCGTTCGTAACTCACTCACGCTCGAAAGGGCTCGCAACGCATTCAGGTTGGAGTTAGAAATCATTTCTAAAGCTGAGCAGGTATTTTTAGTAGAACCGACCCTACTATGGTTGCACAACCATGTATTTCTACTCGCAGATAACTTTTCAGTTCGTGCTGTTCGCGTGAAATGCTACGTTCGTGCAACACGCGGACTCGCGTTTTCCCTTGTAGATGTTCCATCTGGAGAGACCACATTGCGCCATAGGATGCTTTTTCTGCATATAACACTGCTAGAAATGCGCACTACGTTTGGCTACACTTTCGATCGTTAGCACGGCAAGTGCACTTGCTCCCGGTGATTCAGAAATTGACGGGCGCTCGGGGGCAAGCAGTGACATTGGATTTATAGTGGTGCTCTCTGCATCGGCAGAAGCTGTATCTTCTCGCTCACGAAGCGGGAAGCATCGATGGTGACTTTGGGCGGATTATGACGACTACGGACGCGAACTCTCTCGTAAAGTCGAAGTGCCCGGATGAGGAAAACACGAATTCAAAAGTTGATGCACTGTGTTGTGCAATGGAAAGGGCATTATGGAGCGATCGAACGTACAGCGACAATGGACCTGAAAATAATGATAGCGACGAGATGGTTGTGCGTGGTAATTACTTATTATAACGCGCGCCATGAAAATGACTACTATGATGAAGAGCGACTGTAGTAATGCCATGCGTCAACCTACTTACGGGAACTGACGGCGCCACAAATTTCTTCGTTTTTTTTTCCTCGGTTGCTCGACTTGCTGAAACTTGCAACCGATGAGAAAAGAGGTGTGGCGAGGTCACGCGCAGAAAAAGAACAGCCACATGAGAGCCACTTTCGTAGAAACATTCTGTTTATTACTCCATTTACCAAGGGTCCAGCTATACATAAACGTGGAAAATGTCAACCACCTGGCATTCAGGTGCACTCCAATGGCTACTACTCTTCGTCGCGTATGACAGTTCAAGGATGGTGCACGCTACATCAGGGATAACGAACCGTATACAGGGGAAAGGAACAAACATTGGGCGCTTAACCACAAAGAAACAACTTCCTCACCAGAATTGTTCTTTTTTTCTGTTTCTTGAATACACCATCGCACAGGGAAAACACAGCTATGAACAACGTGTGGCATTTGTAAGAATCTTTTTCCCGTGCTAAAAATAGAGAGAGAGAGAGAGACATCCATATTTAGTAGATCGTTAATCGACGCTCCAGAATAAATAAATCGCGAAAACCGAAACAACCTATATTGTTCATAAAAAAAATAAAAGGAAGAACAAGAAAGGAAGCGAGAGACGATGTTGCACGTTGTGCAACCAACATTGCTTTCGGGGCAAGGTTTACATATATTGCTGCGAAATGTAGCAAAACCTACCCATAATTCGACCAGGTATATTGAAAGAAATCCTCTGTTAAGTAATTAGTGAAATTCTTCAACCCAGCATCACATTCCTGATCTCGTATCACGCAAGTTCCAATAGATAAGTTGAACATTTTGATATATATGTTTCGTTTAGTTGGTGGTATCTATGCCGAACGATATTAAGGGTGATATACAGTATAGCAGTGGCAAGGAACTCGACCGAATGAGGAGCCGACGCTCAAGAACATCCCTTCCACACAGACCCCATTTAATACGTCGAACAATTGTGCAAATGTCTGCAAGTGTCTAAATAAATAAATAAATAAATAAATAAATAAATAAATATCATTTAACACGTCATTATACTTCAGAATATGGGCAGATCTCGACGATAGAGCAGTAAAGACCCTCCTCCTGCCCTCACCCCAGGGGTGATGCAATAGAGTGCTCTGCGCAGTGACTCCGCCCCATTCTGGGTTCACTTCTTTCACTTAGTTTGCGCAGCTAAGCACGTGGTCGCTGGATTTAAATCGCGGTCACGGTGGCCGCATTTCAATGGGGGGGCCAACTGCAAAAACCACCCGTGTACTTAGATTTAGGTGTACGTTAAAGAACCCCAGTTGGTAAAAATTAATCCAGAGTCCTCCACTACGGCATGCCTCATTATGAATTCGTGGTTTTGGCACGTAAAACCCCATAGTTTGATTAATTTTTTTACTTACTTAGTGGAACATGCGTGGAACGACACTAGGAATGTAGCCGCGACACGTCGTTCTTCAGCGGAAAACAAAAATTAATTTCAAAAACAACGCTGCCGTAAACATTGCATAGAAGGGTCCGGGCATTCCATGTTGGCCAGCATCAACGAAAGATGTTTTCGCGCGTTCAAACTTTGAGCTTCGGCAGCAGACCCATTTTTTTTTCACTGCGGTGACGGCGGCTGAAATGCAGCCTCACATTCAGGGCAGGTGTTTGCTCTGTGTCTATGTTAGCAGCATCCCCCTGCTCTTCGGAGACAGCAATATCACGTTCGTTCTGCTCGCAGCGTGCTGGATAAATTGCCGCCTGACTGCTGTGGGATACTTGTCGAAGCACGCGGAGTTGTTTGCTCTACAACTTTCTTACCGAACCGCCAGAAATTTGGCACCACAAATTGGTTTTCATATCGCGTGTATCTGCGACAACTGCCTCGGATTAATAAATATAGGCGAGTCGAGACGAAATTATACTTTCTTTTTTTGCCAATAAGCTTCATAGTGTCGGTGGACATCAGATTTTGCGCCACAATCCCCAATACGACGATTGCTAATTTACAATATTTCAGCAACTAAATTTTAATTAACGACTTTAGCAGGCATGTTGTAATCGCAGAGGTGAAGTCAGCCAGTAACTGAAAAATCGATTATTGAAATTTTGTTAAATTATACTTGAGTTGGCCATTATCGCGCAAATTTTATGTCCGTACCAGTTATGCAGGTTGATCAGCAAGAATCATCACTTAATTTTGAGTCTCATATGTTACGTCTAATTTGAGACAGCCGTCACAGAAATATGCAATATTCGCGTCGGGAATGGTGACGTAACATTGCAAATAGTTATCCTGCCCTTTGTTCTAACTGAGCGCCTTCTTTCTCGCATATGATAGATTTATGCTTAGATGCTCAGCCCAAGCAAAATTTTTTTTCTCCTTTGATCGCTTTGTATATTTACAGGGGCAGGTTTAACGAAGGCAGGGCTGTCACATTTTTTTTTCCTTTCCTGATAGCACAGAAGAAAAAAGTCCGACGTTTACTTATGTGTAATGCGGACCTCTGAAAAAGCAAAAAGAGAAGGAAAAAATCAAACGTACAGGTCATAGTGAACATGTGTTTCAAAAGCTGAGCAATATAGAGGCGCACACTCACAACGATGTGTGACACGCGTTGATACACTATGCCTACGTGCATCAACCCCTTGACTTACACTGCAGCTAATGGTATAGCTGGCGCAGCTAGAGAGAATGACTGCGGTGTTCCGCACTTATGAGCAGCTACGACGGGCCAGAGTTTCACGCTCCAGGAGCCCAGAGAACAGCACTGGCAGTAGCCACGTACTGAACGCACCCTGGTTCAGCACCCTGGTTTTTCTGTCGAAATGTTGGCTTGCGACAGCGGTGCTGAAAGGTCGAACTCGACAGAAGAGCTGCCATCCTACTGCTGCGCTGACGCAATGAAGGGGTCGAAATACCGTGTACGGAAGAGAGTATAAATGCATCTTCATCAGTCACTCCGGGTGCAAATGAAGCAGCAGTGATTCGTGCACGGACTAATTGATAGTAATATAAATAGCATTTAACAGGTAATTTTAGAAGTTAACCCTATTTTTCAGGTGGTCCCAAGGCATCGTACAAATTTTGCGTGCTATTACAGGCTTTCTGCAGGCTCTAAGACAAGTTAAAGACCAGCAATACACAGCCACACTTTTTCTTTTCTTCACTTTCCATCCTGATGTGCCCAAAGACGACAAAGAAATAGGTCTGAATGGGAGAGCAAACAAACAAAGACCTGCAAGGTCGTTTTGTGGCACGTTCGAACCAAGTACAGTAGGGTCGCTTCATACACACACACAATACGCGGTGGTGGCTTAGTCTTTTGCACTGTTATACTCCCTAGTACGTTCACAAGGTCATTTAGACGCCGGCAAGAAAGTAAAGAAATGGCTGGAACGAAATAGCGTAAAAAAAAGGCCAGGAGAGTTTTACCATAAGAGCGCTGCGTACCTAACCGTTAAGGCGCGATCACAGGTCATCAATGTCTACCGATCTAATTGGTTTCCGTAGCCGGCGAAAGCGAGGCCACGGCATCTCGGAGGCGCAACGGGGGCTCGCTTCGAGCGGGCGCAGCGTTTCGGGATTATAGATATGACGGGAGGGAAGTTGCGTCTCAGAAGCGCAGATGGCGGGGACATTGTTCGATACCCCTACAGTGCACCAAAAATGCGTTTCTGTACATGGTATGACGGGTGCATACACTACTTTTATGCTCGGTGGTGTGCAGCAGGCTACGGCACGCGCCGCGCGACGGGAACACTCGGCTTTTAAATAGAGGACAGTGGCATGGTGCGGAGCGCCATTTACCACACGTGAGATTTGGGCATTTTGCCTGTTACAGTCGCCGCACGCGCGGAACGCTGCATGGTGAGGGGGGCGGAGGGGGGGGCGTTTATAAAGAAATACATATACACTCGCGCTGTCCCTCTATACGTAAGACCGTTTGTGGACGTGAAAGTCTAGTTGCGGGGGAAAACTGCATGCTGATTACACACTGATGAAAATAAAGAAACATACAGAAACAGGGTAAAGCACAACAGTGGCTGATTCCATGCGCGGAGGAAGCAAGGAGTTAATCTGAAGTGGCACCGTAAAAAGAAGAATAAGTAAAGAAAAAAAAAAGAACAGAACGAAAGACAAAACCAGGACAGAGGAGACTCCGGGAGGAAGACAACCTGAACACGCTCGGGTTGAACCGACTGCTCCCCATGCTGCGCACGTGGCGTTCAGCATAGAGAGGACGCCAGCCTGGCAACGCCTCTCGTTAACACTGGGAGCACGATGGTACAAATTTTCGCCTGCAACGAAGACACTCACATCAAAGAACACGCACTAATGGAAGAGAAAACGTCAGGTACTGTTAGGGAGGAAAATCAAACGTAAATGACGACCACGGCGGTTCCAGACGAGCATGGACTCTGGGGCCCGGTGGCCACGATAGCGCCTCGCCTGGGGTAGCAGACGTTGCCAAGGGCCATCTACGAGAACACATGCTCAAGAACGGGAACAAATTTCTCCGCGAGGGAACAAGCACGCCAGCCCCGGAAGAAGCACTTGCAAAGCCAGCGTGACATGTGGTACACAGCACTATACAAGGATAACATCACTAGTCACCCCGCCTATGCACTCCTCTCTTCTCGTCGGGTGCGAAAGACATCTCTTCTGCGCCTTCTTCCAGAAGCTCAGGCGGCCATCTAACATCTACACACTCTTCGACAAGCACGAAACATAATCATAAGTAACGTTGAATACAAATGCATCACAAAAGAATGTACAATAAGTATGATATGCCACATGTATGCACATTTGCAAGCATTACAGGAACGCAAGTAAAGAAAAGTATGGACAACCTCCTTTTTCCAGGCGCGAACACATATTACCTTTTTTTTTCCTCTGCACATAGTGCGACAAGCCAAGTCTCCGAGTCAGATTTCATTAGCATGCCGTTGTATCCGACTCCGTCTAGCTGACTCAAACAGCAGCCGGTCAGTAAAATAACAAACGAAAGGTTAAATTATTCCTGCAGAAATGAACACAAAATTTTGTACACTTATGCACATTTACGCAGAGGAGGGAGTAGTATACAAAATATGTTTGATACTTGCTGGAAAGGTCCGCTTTCAATGGAGCCAGAGTGCAGCGCACGACAAACATTGAGCAAATGTTTGACTAGTGTTCGAGGAGCTGGGACAAGAAGAATGTGAACACAACCACTGTAAGGATCGAATAGTTCTCGGGAAAATGATGACAATCTCCTGTCTACAGGCATCGGCATACGAAGCTGAACTTATAAAATTGCATCACCAGTGTGTCTCAGTCTGTATGTTTTCTTCTTTACAGTGTATTTATGTGTGTTTACAGGAACGTGGAAGGCCATTCAAGTACAAAGGTTTTACTTTCAGTTATCTATGATATATTAATCGGCTGTCGAAGCTCACAGCATGGGTGAATGTTCAGTAAAAGCGTGTGTCGCTTTATTTTTAACATGCAGGTCTTGACAACAATTTGTGCTTAGGCTGTAGAAGGAACGTACAACGTGCAGTGGTGAACAAAGTGTGCATAGTGAAAATGTGCTCGAGCTGGAGCGTTTGCTGTGCAAGGTCAGGTGCTCACACTGAAATACAATTATCACACTCCAACAACGTGTCAGGCGGGATTCACTGTCGAGTGTTGGAGACTCTGGTAAGCCGCCACTGGATCGTTTCACACCGGGTTATTCACGTCATGACTGACTATTTTCTAAAGCTCGATCATCGCATTGAACAGATATATTGAAAAAAGAAAAGATCAGCACGTGGAAGCCAGCAAATTTATTTTTGACTGCTTACGATTACTAAAGGAGTGCTTTACAGGTGGGCTCTACAGCCACGTCTGCCGTAAAACGGTTTATATACTCACACGCACGCGGACGTACTTTCTTCCTTTCTTTTTTCTTGTGGGTGTGAAACGGGCACCGGCGAGGAGGACTTTGGTCTGTTATGGGCTGTGTAAACTACAGCTCAGGAAGGTACACTCGAAAAAGCAAAATACATTAAACGAGATTGCTCTGAACTCTACTGGTGTCACTGTTTGAGACGTCGCGTTCGTCACTGTGTCCTCAGCCCGACCTGTTTTCATTCAACACGTGTGCTTGGCTCGAATTGCAATTGTGTCGCAGTTTCATTCGACTAAAAAAATACGTTTACAGTAGACTGTATCGCAGTGAGGGGCCAGTTACGCACCAAGATTCTGCTCTCGACATTTGCCATTCTCGACAGCTCTTGGCAGTGACGACTCCTAACAAAAATGCGAGCGAGTGACCGGCCCAAGTTTCTAGCTGCCTGTCGGCAGCGCTTTGACGTTCCAACTGCACGTCTTCCACGTGACGTGCTATATTGCTTATGCTTCACGCTGGCTGGATAGACAGCTCAATTTCAGGCGCGGCAGCTGGCGTGAGGCGGCGAACCACTGTGCTGCCCGGCGCGGTATATAGAAATGTGACATGGGCCGCAGTGCGGATAGCACAGAGCTGCGATGGTGAACCCTTAGTCACTTTCCTCCAGGCCGGAGGTGCAGTATAGCTGCCGCCTGCCGTGGCACACACATTGTTTTCCCTTTGTCATAAGGGTGTCCGTCATGGAGGGGCGAACAGGAGGGCGACAGCCACTCGGCGAAGCTCGGCTGCTGCGTGTTGCTACTAGTCGAGGAGGAAGTGGGCGCGTGCGGCTTGACGGGGCTGTGCTGCTCACATGAGGGCGCAGACGGCCGATCCCGTGACCGTGTTCTCGGGGCCAGGGGCAGCCGGCTCGGGCGTCTCCTCGACGCTGTTGGTGCGCGGCAGAAGGACGCCGGCGGTGCGTCCCGTCTTGGAGAGTTCCTTCTTCTCGACCAGCTCCTTGGGCGCCACGGGCGACAGCAGCGTGGGCGGCGTCTGCTGCGTGAACTCGGGAAAGCAGGCGAACATGCTCTGCTGCTTCTTGAGGATCTTGTGCTTGGGCAGCTTGGGCTTGGGTTGCAGGCCCATGTCGCCTGCGCCGGCGTGCGCGCCGGTGGCGCGGGGTCCCCGACCCAGGCCACCGTTCCAGACGGCCGAGCCACCTCCCGCGCCCGTCAGCTGCAGGTGCTCGCGGGAGCCGAACGGCGACAGCGGTCTGCTGGCGCGGAAGTCGTCGGCGCCCGCGGCCGTTTCGTGCTTGGGCGACTGGGCGCGCAGGTCCCAGTAGAAGGAGTCGAACGACTGCTCCCGCTTCAGGTTGCCCCGCAGCAGGACCCGCTTGGGGACCACGCCGCGCAGGGGGTGCCCTCCTGCGACCACGCCACGCTCGTTTGCTACACGGCCGCCGCAAAAAGAAGGGCGCCAGGAACGGGAAAGGAACAGGCCAACTGCCGCGAAGCGACCCCCCGCAAGAAGGGGAAAAGCAGCGCAAGGTTGCCGCCAGAAAAAAATGTCTAGGGCGCAAAATTGCAGCCACTCTGCGTGTAATAGCCGGAGCGTCGACTGAGCGAGTCTGTCACACCACGAAGGTCATCCGCACGAATAATCCGTAAACAAGTCTCGCGACTTGAGAGACTTACTGCTTCTGAACTGCATTGCGGCGTACATTTTGATTTTAGTACCATTATAATACCGTTTCTGCTTGTATGACACCAGAAAAGGGACTCAATGGCAGCTACAATTGCAAGCTTGCTTACTTATTCTTCGTTGAACGCAATAAGTTATCAAGCAGAGGCATTAGCTCAACACCACTTATTCGGATCTCCCCCGCTTAGATTAAATATTTTGACCCGAGCTAGAACATTTGCTGTGAGCGTGCCAAATAAGAAACATAAATATGACAGAGCGAGCTAAAAAGAGAAGAACGGAGGAATGCACGAGAGGATGCGGCTGGACAGAGACATCCGCGAATTTGGGAACGTCAAAACGATCGTTCAAGTCGTGGCGGAATACTCCCTTTGGTGAAAACACTGCTGAGTCGGCGCTCGCGACACAAACATGGCGGAAATTGTGACACAGGGTGAAGTGCACACTATGCGGCGAGCGTATGCTATCCGATTTCTAGGGTTTGGCTTTCCAGTGGCAGGAGAAGCTTTTACGAAAAAAGGAGTCCTAGAGAGCTAGTGATACTCTACAAAACAGAGCCTCATTTAAAGATGATAACCACGTCAAATGACGAGAGAAACGTGATCAAAATCTCGCTTAACAAGAGGCGGGATGTTGCACGATAAAAAAATAACGTAAAAAGTAAATTGCTTCTAAAGATGCTTGCGCATAGTGGCCTGTCACTATCTTCCCGCTTGTACCACCAAGAAAGAGGAATCAGATGTATAATTACATTTCGACGTTCTAAGTCTTGGTTTGGGGAAGTCATCGGAACATCGATTGGTTTATTATTTCACTCTTTTTTTTTAAATTTTACACCTGTGCTTCGTGCGACGACGTTCCAGGTGATTTAACTATGTTTTGTTTGCTGGCTCGTTTCACGGTGCTGTGTCCGAGTGCAGTGTTGCTTACCAACAGGTGCAGTGACGCCACACAGTTCTAGACATGAAACATGCTTTTAAATGTGCAGTTTGTGTCTTTGCTTTTCAACGTTATTAGCCCTAATGATGTATATGGTGCCTGTGGTTCTCAACAGAGAGCCTATCGGCACACACTGAGCGCTTCGCTTAAAGGACGAGAACGGAAAAGAGACACGCAGCGACGATAAAAACTGGAGCTGCATGCAAAATGTCTGCTGTGGGACGTTGTGCCACGGGGCACTATTCGTGATAGCAATACTGACAAGCCAGGGTGTCCGATAAGTGTTCTTTGCCTCAACAAAGAGCGTTCATCAAGATCAGCCAGGCAGCTATAATTTGGCACTATAGGTGTGCACATTTGCACATCGAAGGCGGGCTTCTATACTAACTTCACTTTCAGGCCTCTGGCGTGCTTTACAAGAAACCCAGGAACGGAGGGCCAGACATTGCGGCATTTATTTTTTGTAACAGTTTATTCCGCGCACCACGACGTGTCAGCGCCTGTTGCAATGCCGCAGAAGCACTGGATTAGGACAAGTTTCATATCCAGCATAACAGCAACAGCGAGAAATTCTTTAGTGCTGCGATAAAATTGGATATATTTAGGTTCAATACCTCGCTCCGCCACCACGCGGCGCATTGTCGACACCCCTACCAGTTATCTGATGCTGATCGCGTAAGCACTGACACAATGTGTGATTTTAATCGTCGAAGCTACGAGAATTAACAGACCTGTACTGAAATTGAATATGGCGAACTCATGCTCGGGTAAATGAAAAAAAAAACGGAAAGCTACATATGCGTTCGCAAAACCCACTAGGTCACCGCCAGTGGCCGGTCACATCTATCACGGCTACGTCTACATTTTTGGTCAGATTTTGTTATTATTCTCTGAAAACTGCCACTCCGGAAGAAATTCTGTGCCCCCGCCAGGGTGGCTCGGCGTTCTGTTGCGGAGCATGAGGTCGAGGGTTCGATTCCTGGCCGCGTCGGTTGCATTGCGATGGGGGCGGCATGCAAAGAGGCTCGTGTGCCGGTGCTTTAGGGGCGCCTTAAAGAACACCATGCCAGTTGTCAATATTGGTCCTTAGCTCGCCACTGTTCCTTATGTGCACTTTCAGGACGTTAAACTACAGAATTTAATTCTAAATTTTGAGCACTCGGCAGACCGTCGTCTGAAGGAAATGCAAACCGATTCCATAACTTACACGCAGCCAACAATAAATTCCACCTCACGTAGTATTTCCTACCGCAAATGGTTCTTCTTCAACTTAAAAATCTGACAATTTTCATGTGCTCTTATTGTTCAAACTTTGCAGGCGTTTGAACGACAGATTCGGCAGCCAAAGCCCGCACGACCGCATGCGCAACGCGTGGATGGGAAAAATAAATTTACTTTTTAGCCCGAAATTCGCTTGCTCGTTTCACTGTGTTGTTTGGTTAGCCACGAAAAGCGGCGTTTCAGCACCTGTGTCGTCTTCATGACCACTGCAGCACTCTAAACAGATTTGCACCCGTAAGCTTGTTTTCTGCTATAACTCACACCCTTACATCCTTGCAAGTGTAACGTTGTGAGTTATAGACCAATTCGCACCCTTAAACACCCTTATGGGTATAAATCGGTTTACAATGTGGCTGCTCGTTCTAAGAATTTCTGCTCTATAAACTTCTGTAGAAAAAGAAAGAAAGCATCAGTGCAAGAATTTTTTTGCACTGTCGTTCTTTTCCGGGATCGTCATTCTTGCGCTGCATTTATCAAAATCTTCCCGATGTTCCCATTGGAACCTCGTATGTAACAACCTTTAAGCGCTACCATGATTAGACCGTCGTTTTATCCCTTTTAAATTCAAAATAATGGAGCTTAGAAATGAATGTTAACATTGGCATGCTCTAAAAAAAAAAAAAAGAAGTCGACATTGTTGACGCCTGAATGTATTTATATATGGTAGAACCTGACCGATAAACGTTGGTATTACAAGTAGTGACTCCGTACACTGAAAATGCCGTCTACATCGGCAATACGCTTTTTTCGCTTACGTGCTGGGAGTGCTAACGAAAACTATTTCGAGTAGAGGCACTGATAAATTAAGGTTTTTCGATGAGGCGCATGCGCTGTTTCGGTGAATGATATGAAAGGTTAACCTGCTCAGTTAGGCTAACGGCCAGCATATGCGACAACGTGTGCCTGTTCGTATTGTGCCACGGTTAACGCAGTGTATTTGGTGAGGTAAACACTGACACTAAGAGTTACCTAGCTGCATAATTCATGCGTGCAAGGCAGGCAAATCAATGACCAAAATTTTAGTGCGACGTCTGTGAGAGGTTTCATGCACATGGGCACACTTTTAGATACCTTTAGTTTCACGTACGTAGAAGCGCTACGTACGTGAAGATCTTGCAGGTTCCAAATGCGCATGCGCCAAATGAAGGTAGCGCCATCCCTTCTCACGTACGCACGTGAAATCTGCGCTTGTGTTGAGCGCCCCACGCGCGTGACGGGCTCTGCGAGTTACCAGGCAGAGAACACAGCACAAGCTACCACGGACGCGCAATGTGCAAGGTGCGATAATTGCGCGTTGGCCCTGATTCCAGCTCGCCTTGAACAAACTTGGTTGCAGTAGCGTTCATGTCTGCCGGCAGAGGGCGCCAGTAGACATGCGGAAGTAAAGATCTATACGTTCGCGAGGCCTCCACCCACAGAATGTTACGTACGGATGCGGCTCGTAGCGCACGTAAAACTCTCACGTTTCCGTGCGCGAAGCTTCTGCGTACGTGAAACAAGATCTGTCTGTTATTACCTATACGGATAAACAGAGTTTTAGTTTAATACATTGTGTTTCCGAAGAGTACCTAAATGTGCTCGAAATAAGCTCTTCTAACTATGATAACTTATTGTGAGAGTAAATATTCGCGGGAAAAAAAAGCGTCCACGCTTGTGGATCTAATAATGTGATAACGGGCGAACATCCGCTTGGTTTTGATGTGGGGCTCGAATCTCTAAGCGTGTAGTTGAGGTCAGATGCATGTTCTTAGGGCTTAGCTCTCTACCTGTAAGCACTGGGCGCACTCCCTCTCACTAAAGAGTACCACAGAATGCACTGACAAATGCGGGAAGTGGGGCTGCGATGAAAGGAGTGAAAGAGAATGTGGTCACCGACGAGCTTTGTAAGGAAGCGGAACAAATTACGTTTGTCCTGCGTAGGCACCGACATTATAAAATATCTCGTTGTGTACTCTGACGCACCCTGTCCTCATGGTTGTTTCTGTTGTTGGCTGCTTCAACGAATGTAGTGTAAGCTTACTCAGCGCCAGTCACATTACACCATCTCCTCGACTCAGAAGTTTGCAATAGTCTGTGCTTGGTATTTTTTTTTTGGCACAATTGCGAGTCGGGGGGGGGGGGAGGGTGCAGACATGAAGCGCCATTATTTACGCATTCAAGTTGATTGCACCATTTACTGTGCATCTGCCGATGGTATATGTACAGCCCAGTATAAACAGGTCTTAAAATGCCCAATTGCGAACTCCCACTACTGCCTTGCGCTACTCCCGCTACTGAGCGTCAGCTACGGGGAGATATTAAGCCTTAACCATTTGCAGTTGACGGACAAGACGCCCGCACATTATCTTCACGCACATTTTCACCTAACCTGCGCCGGCCCCGCCGGGTGACATTCAACGGGGCATTCGAGCCCTATATGCCACGATGGCGCTTTTAATCTATTGTACTTTTGCTTCGCGTTGAGCCAAAACTTCCCGAGATAAAACGCGTAGGGATATTCGAGGGGATGAGAATCTTTAGGGCCGCTTTTCGAGAATCTGCTGAAAACCCAGCTCGCACATAGTTGAATTTAGGAACAGCGCCTGCTCCCTTGCCTAAGACTCGCGCTTATTCTACTTCCTATAGGGAGCCCGGAGCCGGAGAGATAGTTTAGCGTCTGGCCATCCCTAACTGGAGGCATGAACCCGCCTGCGAAGTCACGCGGACAGTCTGCCGTCGTGCCGCTCCACCGGGAAGCCGCCTCCCCACTCAGTGGCTCTTCGCGCGCGCCACGCTCTCGAGCCGGGTGCGGCGCGCACGGCGCGCGCTCTGCGGCAGGCGGCGCCGCGCTCGCTCACCGAGCGTCTTGGGCTCGTCGCCGACGGGCGTGCCGGGCGGCAGGTCGAGCATGAGCCCCTTGCCCGGGTTGTTGAGCAGCCGCAGCATGGGCACCAGCGTCGAGCTGGCCAGCTGCACGACCAGGTGGCCCGTGTTCAGCGAGGTGGTCACGGCGAGCACGGTGGCGTGCAGGTCGAAGCTGGCCACGCGGTGGCCGTTCTGCGTGTTCCACAGCTGCAGCGTGTTGTCGTCCGAGCTGGACACGGCCACCGAGCCGTCCAGCGTCAGCTTGGCTGCCCGGATGGCCTCGGTGTGGCCGCGCAGCACGAACCGGTCGCTGCCCGTCGTCACGTCCCACACGATCAGGTTGCAGTCCTGGGAGCCGGACACGGCCAGCGAGCAGCGGAACGGCGCCACCGCCACGCACGTCACCGGGCCCTCGTGGCCCACCAGCACCTGCACCGGGAGTGACGTGAACAACATCCGCGGCGTGTTGACCACCCGATTCAACGACAGCTGGACTCACTTAGCGAAACAGCGGAAGAGAAACGATGCCTGTTATCGCCTATATCTTCTTTCCAACTGCGCTATTTCTTCTCTTAAGGCTTTCTTCATCATCATATCTCGCTACCGAAACTCCCTTCTCTACATTTGCCCACAAACTGTTTTACCGTCTTTGCCTTTTCCAAACTACTTTCTTTCTTCTTCCAGTTACGTGGTGCGGGACGGGGTGCCTTCAACCCCCCCCCCCCTCCCCCAACATATATCTGTCCCAGGAATCAAGGCTGAGAAGGACATTTGAGCATATTACTGCCGTAGTGGGCAGTCGTCAGGAGGCGCAGTTTTCCTTCCGCCGCATACTTTTGTTTTTTCTGGTCAGTGCCAGAGAGGCAATAAGGGCGCGCCACATTGAGAGCAAATACCATGATGTAGAGTGCGTGGCGTACGTAGACGCCGCGCAATATATAGAACGCAAAGAGGTGGCCTTCGCAGCGGTAGACGCGCACGGAGAACCCCTCGCGAGCGGAACCGTGAAAACGGACAACCCCACAGTTGCGGAGGAATCAGCAACAGCATTAGCGGTGGCCTCCACCAAAGCTAGAATTATCATAAGGGACTCAAAGATCGCAGTTCAATATTTCGAAAAAGGACGCATCTCGCCAGAGTCACTCAAAAATTCTAAATAATAACAGCGACGATCATCGCGGGACGATCCAAATTATTTGGGTGCCCACGCATTCCTCCCTCCCCGGCAACGAGGCGGCAAGTAGGCAGTCAGCCGGGAACGAGAGGAGACCGCATGGTCAGCTACAAAGAAATCACCGATTACTATCGGCTGGGAAGGAAGCGGCACCCACCACCTCATCCAGCGTTAACCAAGAAACAGGCAGTAGCCTGCACCTCCTGCAAACAGACATGTTTATCGTAACCCCGTGGCCTGCAGCAGGTTCTATCCAGGGCAATATAATGATCAATGTAAGTTATGTATGGGTAGGGCGGATCTGCCACATGTTCTATGGGCTGTTGTGCCCGTACAACCAGCCCGGATCCCGAATCTACAAGATGCAGAATTTATCCTGCGAACGCCCTTTGGACAAACCCGGGGCTGCGCCGAAAGGCACAGCGCCCTAATGCTCCCTTGAAAAGTCAAGATGCTGCGCCGCCAGGCAGCGGAGTTCTGTGAAGGAGTATCGGCGAGCGACATCAGGAAAGTGCTGGACAGCCCGGCGCCGTATTTCCTTTCCCCTGGAGGTCACCGTGCGCGGCAAACTTGAAGCGGGTGGCCAGCGCGGTCGCTGGTTGGACCTCTCGGACGACCGTCGAGTGCTGGCTTTGTATTGGGCCGTTTGAGTGACAATGGTTTCTCGGGGCTTTATAAGCCCAGACGCTGCCGCCTGGAGAACCGGATCCACCGAACCACCGTGAGCCGAGCGCCGCTCTCGAGTGGAGTGAGATGTGTTACGTGTTGGAGTCTCGCCGGACGTCGCCGTGCGGGAACGGTCGCGTTTGCTCTTAGCTCTCGGCCCCAGTGCCGATCCGATCTTGTCCTGTATAATGACCTGTATATAGTGTATAAAGTCCCTTTTGTTATTCTCACCGACGCCTGACTCGGAGTCTTTGCTACCGACTAGAGAGCTGGTAACGCTCTGTCACGAAACGGGTGATGAGCGCTACGGGACCACTCTGAAGTCGCAACAGGGCATGCTCGAAGGTGGCTCCTTTCGAGGACCGCAAAATTCAAAACCGGCAACAGTGGGAGACACTGCTGCTCAGCTCAGACCAGCGAGACCAGGTCTGGGCCGTTTAGCTAGCTGAAGCGGCCACTGAGACGCAGAGGATCTAGGTCGTCTGCTATAGGCGGAGGGAGGCTGCGTCCGCCCTCGTGATTGCTGGCATCAATAAAAGTTGCCTCTCTCTCTCTCTCCCGTTTCCATACCGCATTTGTCAGCACTGCTGACGCGCCTGACCACGGCTGTAAGAAACGTAGCAAACAACTACGGGAAGGTGATTTGCGAGTGTCTTAACGGACCGCATGATACGCTAGTTCGAAGAGCTCTGCTAGGCTTCATTCGGTTTTTATTAAACGGGTGTCGATGGCACCACTGACTTTCTACGCACTGCGCAGATAGTAACTTCAGCCAATTGCTATAAAATCGAAAAGAAAGCAAAGCAAAGCAGAATATGCATGCAGCTCTATGAAAAACTGCAGTCCTACGCTAATGGAACGTAACGAATCAGCCACAATGGGTGAAAGAAAGTCACAACGAGCTCACGCAGCGCCAGGCAGAAGACGGATGGATGTATGCCGGGATTTTGCGTGCCAAAAGTACGATTTGATTATGAGGCATGCCGTAGTGGGGGACTGCGGAATAATTTTCACCACCAGGGGATATTTAACGTGCCCTCATGCACGGGACACGGGAGTTTCTTGAATTCCACCTCTGTCGAAATGCGGCCCGTCGCAACCGTGATTTGATCCCGCGACATCGTGCTTGGCAACGGAACATCACAGTCTTGCTAAGCCACCGCATAAAAATACGTATAAAAATACGTGTTGCGCTTTAATTAGGTTTTAAATTAACTTGTTCCATGGAATGAATTGAGCTTTAATTTAACCTTATTTGCGTATTTCATTTCAGTTTTAAATTTAAGGATTGTCCACTGAAATAATATTAAAACTTGTAACCGACTTTTTCTGTTTCGTTTTATTTAGGTGCCTGCTAAACCACGCGCTCTAAAATTTTTGTTTCGAATAAACAGGAAAAGTATGACAATCTTACTGGGATAACATTTATTTGCCCCAATTTTTCAGTAGTTTTGCTTATAATATCACTTTTGCCGTTATTTTACATGTTTCACTCTGTTGTGGGAGTAACTTTTACCCGCTTCCTGAATGCAGTATGTTCAGGGAGTATGAAAGAATCCAATGTTGCGATGCGTTGTAAGAGGTCACGCACGCTCATTCAGATGCGTAAATATATCGCATGAAGCAACAAAACAAGCTCTAAGGCTGTGAACATTTTCCCATGGAGCACAGTGGCATTATTCTAAACTATGCTGGCCAGTTTTTGATCATTTAGCAATGGCTATGTATTGGGAATTTCAGGTGTAAAGCACACTGTGACCATCCCTAAGCAATATGATGAAGAATATCGTTGGGATGGAATGTCCTGCTATTTACGAACTACTTACGAACAAGCCGCGCATCGTTATCCGTCTGTCGGCCCAAGTCCATCTGGCTGCTCTGATGCCACCAAAAGTGCGAGCGACGACTGCCAAGATCTATCCCCAAGAGCCGACGTTACGTGGAGTTCACGCTGCCACTGCGCGTTGTCATTCGTGGCTTCTGTAGCGCTACGCATACGTATTTCTCCTTTACGCATTGTACTATAAGGTACACCGACGAGGCGCATCTTAGTTAAGGAGCCCAACTCCAGGTTTGGGCATTGAAAACAGAAAAGCGCAATGTGTGAACACATTGGTGACGATCCTGTGTGCACAGTATTGAACCGACTTAATCCACGAAAACAGCTGGTAATTCAGAACAACGTCCGCACGCCCTTTCTCGGAGGAGCCACGATCTTCAACAGCTGATGTGACGTCACAGACATGGTACTTTTGTGTCACATGCATGATGCCGGCATGTGCACAAAGAGCCAGCAGCAACGCGAACTCAGTGACTCGAATGAAACGCAGCACGAAAAGAGAGAGAGAAGAAAAGAGAAAAGCTGCCGGAAACACACACCGCAGCAATAGAAGGAAGGAATAGAAGAATAGAAGGAATAGAATAGAAGGAAGAAAAAATGGAGGCGGTGGTAGTGACGTAAACGTTACGTGGCACTCGGCACAGATGAGAGAAGCCAGGAGGGGAATGTCGCTTGCGGGCGCTGAGTCCATATGGCGTTTCCTACAGCAACTACTGTAGGGAAATCTGGGGCTCGTCTCTACGGTATGATTCATGCAGCCAGCACGGGAATGATGGTTAGTACACGCATTCGACTAAACTTCGTCCTTCTGGCTTCAAACGGCTCCGTGACTTTGCGAAATTACCATTTTCAGCAAGATAGTGCCTTATAAATGCAACAATTTGCAGTGATTACGCATGGGTAGTGAGTCATATTGCCTTCTGCATTTAGAGATATATGGAATCGGGGCCAATAACGGCAGGTCAGGCATAGTAAATAAAGTCTTAAGAATGCCTGAAGCCACAAGCCCGATGATAAGACAAGTCCATGCTCTAAGCATCATTCCCATGGTAGTTAAACGACCGCACAGAGTTTCCTAGAAAGCTCGGTGGTCGATGCAACGGCTGAGAGCCTCCGCTTTGGCGAGGGTAGTTCGCCTCCCTACCTGCTCGCAATTCAAAATTTCATTTGCTTCTATGCCAGCTACTATAAGGAACTCTCTTTAAACATTCTTGCGGTATAGAACGCTCAGTGGGTGGCCGCTTTATGTTTTCTAGCGTTTAAAGAAGGTTTCCAAGCAGATCCCGGTGAAGGGCCCTTTTGAACTTTCGAGCCTTTCCTTTGATGTTTCCTTTTGCTTCCGTGTGCGTGCAAGTTTTTCTTTGCTCACGACACGCATCTGCGGTTGTCCTCCTTGCGTTTTTAAACTTTTAGCCTATTCTACGAGCTTCCGTCAGCAACCTTGTAAATCTTATTTCTTTTTCACCGGTTGAAGCGACGCCGTGTGAGCCAACCCTTTTCTAATGACAGCGCTTGCGCTGTTTTGTGCGGCATCAGCGCCCTCCTGCTCGCCTTTCAATACCGTACTTCTTGCGGAAGACCAGGTACTACAATATTGATGACGTTCGCGTTGTTTTCCATCCTCCAATCTTCCCTTATACTCGTGCGCCTGTTCTACCTTGACACGCCTCAGCCTGTTCTTTCTTTAGTGTGTTTTCCTGGACAACACACCAGGTTTCTTTCCCAGACGACGACAGGCATCCGTACCGTTTCTGCAATCATTGCACTTTCTCTTTCGTACAGGGTGCGTCCTTTAAAAGTTTGATGAGGCATGAAGAATAACACGGTCGAAAGGAGGAACGGGAGGAAGGCAAGAGAGCTGGTTTCAACAAACAATGCGATGGAAGAGGCTTTCCGAACGGTCGAAACGAGATCGGTGCGCTCAGTTCGCCTGGAAAGCAAGTACAAAGCCGGCCCCGCATCATCCCGAGGCAAGTGCAGCGTACTCTGCCGGTGAGGAGGGATATCGGAGGACGAAGGCAGCGCCGCGGAGCATTGGCCCTAGGCTCGATCAGGTCGCTCGTTAAGCGCAACCAGCCAAGTGACGATCACGTGCAAGTGCTCTCGAGATGCTGCAAGTGGAATAGTGTGTTTCAAAAGCCAGGGCTTGAAAAAGAAAGGCGGAGACGGCCGAAACGCCCCTGGTCGAACGCTGCAGAAGCTTTTGTTCCCGCGCCTGCGAGTGCGCTGAACCGCACAAGGGTGGGGACCGATACGGTCCTCACCATAATGGCCACAATGCTCGGGGCTGGAAACTAGCAACCGCGACACACCTCTTCAAATTTATTTATAATTATTTATTTGTGGGATATTTGTTGATGATGAAGCGCTCATGCAAATTGCCCGTTTTTCATTACGAAGAAACTGGCCAATGTTTGCTTTCGTGTTAGGTGGCTTAACAGAAGGCGGGGGCTGCATTTTGGAAGATTTCTTTTTCTTTCAGTACTATTCATTTATTATTGTCCATAACTCAGAGTGGCCGATCTTGGCAATTACGAGGGCGCAGTGCCGAGGAAGCCTATGACTAATGACAAAAAAAAATGCATGGAATTAATAGAATAGTCTAAAAATAGAAAGTTACAGTAGTATAACGTAACTGATCTTTTCTTGCTCGAATTTTATTCGATTCTTATCATCCACGTCTCCAGATAGGGCGATTATGGTGATAATGTAGGCGGGGTCTCTGCAGACTGCATGGTTCAATTACGAAGCGAGAAAAGACATAAAAGGGGCAATAGACCAAAAAGAAAAGAAACCGCTGCATCATTTCGGAGGCAAGGGAAAGCCGTATCGCCAGCACAGCCTATCGACCTACGTGTTCACATAAATGGTAGAGACAGGTAAAGTGTGCGCCATAATTAGTCTCACACTTTTTGATGGATAATTGTGCCTCTGATATTTTAACATTTTTGCTCATCGTTTCGTCAACATTTCTTCCATCTTTATTCTGCATTTCGTGCTGGTGTGTTTATTTTTTCGGAAAATGGCACGCCCTGAGTCCCATCGACCCGCAATCTCATCACTGAGCGAGGCCAGACACTCTCCTTCAGAGGTCGCCAAAATTCTAAAATTTCACCACAAGATTTTCCACTGGGCTCTAAAACGCAGCACTCTGAGGAGGTAAACCGCAGTGGCCGTCCTGCTCCTGTGGCCACTTCTCACATTAATAAAGCTGCGAGGACTCGTCGCGGTGCCTTAGCGGCTATGGTGTTGCGCTGCTAAGCACGAGTTAACGGGATCAAATCCCGGACTCGGCGGCCGCATTTCGATGGGGGCGACATGAAAAATTGCCTGTGTCCCGTGCATTGGGGGCACGTTAAAGATGCCCTGGTGGTCGAAGTTAATCCGGAGTCACTCACTACGGCGTGCGTAATGATCTAATCGTGGTTTTGGTAGGTAAAACCCCAGCCTTATAAAGTTGCGCGGAAGATAATCCAGTGCCAGCCACGGAGAAGCATCAGAAGGCTGGCTTTGGAGATGAATGTGTTGGCGACAACAATGCCAATGCGAATGGATTTCAAGGTATTCCTCCTGCATGTTCCAGAGAAGACATGGAGGGACGCAGTCGCAGAGAAAGGGAAGATAAAAAAAAAATGCTGGCTGCTGTTGGCGCAGGTCGCGAACGGGGAAGGCTTGGCAAATGTCTTCACAGATGAGAAAGGCTTCAGGGTGTCGAGGCCCGTCACAACACTCGGAATTCTCGTGTGCTTGCTTCGACGTCGGAGCTTGCTTATGCAGCCAGTTGGACAGTTTTTCGAAACTCTCATGCGGTGTCTGTCATGGTTTGAGCTGGGGTGATCACCACTGGCCGTATTCCTCTCGTTTTTGTGACAAAAGGCGCCTCAAGATCGACACTCGCACGCACTTCAAGAATATTCTAGAGCCTAATTCACTGCCCTCATCCCTGTCGTACTTAGGCGAGTAGTCTTGAACTTTGTAGCCACAACGGCCCCGCAGCAAAACAATCGAAGAGCAAATCGACACCACAACAGTGGTGTCGCGCTCTCACACCCTACTTCATTCTAGCTTCATGAAGAGTGGCCGGCGAACTAGCTTGACCTAAACTCGATGGACTTCTGCGTGCGGGCTATCTTGAAAAAGAGGCCCGCGACCTACAGCGCTCCAGCATAGTGGGCTTGAAAGCGTCACTGCAGAAGGAGAATGGAGAAAAAAAATATCCTGGGCTATATCTTCGTGGTCGCGCTTGAAGCGTACTCAGACGGTTTAAAGGCCATGATCAAGGCCAGGAGCAGATAAAATGTTTCGTGTTGCATTCCTAATATATCGGGTAAATGCATACAAAGGGTATTTATGAGATTTTTTAAAATTCCCCAACCAATATATTAGGCATTAACCTTGGGACAGTAGTTATTGGCGCAACCTGTATATAACTATCGTTAAGCACTTGCTCCATCATCGCAACAAGTATCACTTGCATTAACAAAATGGGGGGGGGGAAGGAAGTAATGTTCTAGTGACGTGACTCGTAGTTGGGGGATGTTGAGCTTAACGTCTTCAAGTTTTAATAAAAAATGAATCGAATTCGCAATACTTCAATAAACTGCAACAACGAGTCCACGACTGTACCGTACTCCGCAGCAAAACCATGCAGATATCGGATTTCAGCTAAACTTTGCCTGATAGAGGGTACAAAATCAGATAGAGAGTACAAAATTGAGCACATTAAATTAAACGTTCAGCTTCCCCTGAGCTTTAGCCGTTTGTTTTAAAGTCAAGTACAATAGCGAAATCTCACTTCTTTAAGTACTGTAAAAGTGTAGTCAACAGCTATAGTTATATACGTTTATCGTGCAGTCTCGCGCCTGTAAAGCGGCATCATATGTCTATAAAATTTTTAATTTCTGGAGATTTCTTTTTCATTAGAACATTGTAGCGTGCTTAAATCAACGTTAGGCGACAATCACCAATATTGGGCTTTATTATTTAATTAAAATAAATTGCATTGAAAGTAGTTCAGGCAATGGTCAAGCATTTCTGCATTTTGCGAATATTTTAATATCGAACCTAAAGGTAGGCGTGAGCCCTATACAGAGAAGTGTAGTTCACGGGGCCAGCTGGTGCATGACAACGGAATAGGGGGTTCCAGCAAGTATAAGGACGCGAGCACAAAGAAAGAAACGCACAGGAGAACGCTGGAGCGTTGCAGCGTTGTCCTGTGCGTTTCTTTCTTTGTGCTCGCGTCCTTACTTGCTCGAACCCCCTATTATGTCACCTAAATAGAGGTCTCTCAGTTTTCTTGCACCCACCGTGGTGCCGGGGTATACCGGCTCCGCCGCTGAGCACGAACTCATGGGTTCGATTGCCAAGCATGGTGTCGGCATACCAAGGCACCCTAATCTCCGCCCCAGCGACGGCTCTTCTCCGGGTAACAGAAACAGATCTCGAAGGCTATGTTTTTGACTAGCGCACACACCGGAAGCTATGCAAGAATCGAAAGCACATCATAGACGCCGTTTTATATCCCACCTATGGGGACGGTATGCAAGAACGCTCGCTAAAGAACCACGTTAAAGAACGCCAGATGGTAGTCAAAATTAAGCCGGATCCTTCCGCTATACACAGCGTCTCTCATATAGTGTCTGTGTCGCTTTCGGGAAGATAAACTCCGCCAGTCATCAAAGTTTCCTCATTGAGCCCAAAATGACGTGTTGTGCTAATTGAAGGGGTTCTATTCAACAAATCAGCAGCTGTACTGGGTTATGAGAAGCGCTGCAGTGGAGGGCACCATGTTACGAGTCATATACAAAGAACGGCCGGCTATTTTTAACCGACACTGCTACGTAAGTACGCGGGTGTTTATTGCTTGCTGCTCCCATGTGAATGCGGCTGTCGCGGCGAGGATCTAACCCATGACTTCGTGCTCGCCAGTACAGACATGAGAAAACAGCATTGCAAGAAGACATGCTTTCAAGGCACTCACGAGGAATAGTAACTTAAGACGGATTGGTGAGTTACACTTTTGAAATGCCAAAATAGTAACTGGCGTTATGAGCTAGGGCTTGGTAAGTTAGAGAAGACGCAAAAACTGACGACGCCGCGTTAAGGTTCCCGCACAAGCACCCCATGACTCCATTAACTTTAGAAGCGTCGGATTGGGGCCGTTCAACCGTTTCTAAAGCAGCCGACGAACATAGCAAGTTTTGATAAGTTTTTCTGTGCGATAACAGCCCTATAACGCGCGATAATACATCGAAATTCGTGACGTCACACCGGGGTATTCATGCTGCGGTACTGGTGCAAAACCATCAGTCCCAGGAACTCTTCTTTTTCCCTATTTAGTGTCCCTTTATTGTGACCTTGAACGGACGCGCGCAACAGCGTGGACGTGTTTGTGTCCGCGCACGGATATTTCACAGCGCGAATCCATCAGCCAAAAACGCGTCCAAGTTTGTAGTACGGTAGTGTAGCCTAAACTTGACAGTAAAATACGTTAGAAGGTGGCAGTATTTTTGGTGCGTGAACGTAAAGAAGAAAGGTTATTCGCAAAAAAAAGTGTTTTGCGCTTACCTGAGTTAGCTTTGCCGTGGCGACTTCCCACACCTTGAGCGACATGTCTTGCGATCCGGTGACAATGGTTTGGCAGTCGTAGGTTACGGTGTAGCACAGAATGGCGTCACTGTGGCTTACAGTCTTTTCGCTGTCTGTCTCAAATACAGGCCAGTATTTTAAGCTGCGCAAACAAATCGAGGACGGAAAACATGAACGGCACGCGACAAGCTGTCACAAGCAAATATCATGCCGCAGCAACACTTCCATTTCATTGCAAACCTAGGTTAATTAACAATTACATTTTCGCCGCACGTCTTATATGTCAGTGGCAGTTGGCTAAACACTTCGCAATACTTATCAGCAAATGACAAACTTTCACACAACGTTATAAATATAGAAGAAGGTGGAGTGTTGCTTGCTAAGCCACCGGAGAAGCTGAACGAATTCGTATTCTGGATAATCCTCGGCGAAGTTAGGGTAATAAAGTAGTTTTACTTTTGTATCTTTTATGCATGAGGACCGGTAGCTGTAGTGAGGCTGCCCTAACGCACTTTTTTCAGTTTTATTAGTGTTTCATTTTTAATTCATAATTGTGTTCATAAACATGCGCTTTAATATAAGCGGTTATCTGCCTTATATTTTGCCTGACACTTTTTATTTCGCGATAAATTTCGTCGTCAGACGCACTCTCCCATCTCTGCAAGTATTTGTCCAGTTTTCAGTGGAATACACACAAGGCTTGCTAAAGTGTAAACGTTTATTTCTTTTGAATATTATCACTTTCTCACAACACCGACATCAACAACAAGAACAACAACAACAACAACAACAACAAAAAAAGAATAACGCGTACTCATGTTAGCACAGACATTGTTTATTTTAACTAATATGCCGGCTCGATAGTGCGACCACGCCTACCTTTCAGAGCAGCCGCTGTGGCCAGGTCGAATGTCGCACGAAATAACCCCGACGGCATGATTTTGATAAGTTCTAGCGACTCCGGAGACATTTGTCAAGAAAACCTTGACATTGCTGTAAAAAATATATATCCGCCCGCTTCAGCGATTACTGCGGCTGTACATTTATTTGCTGCGGCATCAGTTGCTCTTCCCAACTGCCTCCAAGCCTCTCACTCCTGCACTCCCGTGCGAGCTCCCCGAAGTATGCGCAATGTCGGCCACACGTCAACGACACAAGGACGGCAACGACGCCGACGGCGATGGCATGACGACTCAGGTTTTGTGGCTGCAAAATGTTGCATGTGGCATCAGTGCTGTAATAATGAATAAACGACGCGTGACTCACGGCACGACGCCGAACGCCGCAGCGAACGAACGAAAGAACTGACGGAGTGACCCCTGTTTAATGTTCTTTACTGCTCTGGCGCAGAAAAGCTATAACTAAGCATCACGCTTCAATCGCCACCATTGACGCAGAGGCCATCGTACGCGCTTGGCCATTGCACCGCGGCGTTTGCTTGCTTGCTCGAGCCATTGTTAGAGGACCGAGCAAGCAGGAAAAACGTCGTGCTTGTGGTTCTTTATGTCGAAGTAACCATGTTTCTATAGTGCGTAGAACAAAAAGCAACGCGCATCATGTATGCGTGAACCTTTTGATGAACAAAATTGAGCGACATTTGGTGAGGTTTAAGGTCCCGCATCACGTTCAGGGATGCCTCAGTAAATTAATTTTGGCCCCTAGACGTTCCTTTGCGTGGATTGATATCTCCGCAGACAAACACCTTTGCATTTTTCGCCTTGATAGAAGTGATAGAAGTGCAATTTCTGGAAGCTCAGAGTTTTTCTCGTTCTGGTTTCTGGTTTTTCAGAGAACTGCTGGAAGCTCAGGGCTGTCTGTTCGCCGTAATTAGTTCGAACTGAAGGTAAAAATTGAATGATCAATTTACGGCAAATCTGGCTGAGTTATTATGGCGATAGCGTTGATATGGACACTCGAGGCGCGTTCGCGCCGTTACCGCCGCCGCGCTGTCACGGCACGGACGGCACTGGTGCACTCTGGTCTCCAGAGACGCGCGGTGCCAATGGCTGCAAAAAACGACGAAGTGTGCGCCGCGTCACTCTCCATCTTAGGGACCCTGGACTGAGGGTTCCTCCCACACTGCTCTCGCCATTCAAATATTATTAATAAAGATGTTTTACTCTCTCTCTCTCTCCGCTTCATCGGCTCCTGCAGCGGAGTCAGAGCAGCGTGCTGCTATGCGCTGCTGGCGTGAGCGTTGTGCGCAGCCGTCTGCACACCACACCGAGGTGCACACGGCGGTCGGAGCGGCGACGAGCAGTGCACTCCCAAGACGCTGACGGTTTCCCTTCTGTCTGATCTCGTGCACCGTCGAGGCGCGACCCCTGCAACGCCGGTGGCGGCCTTGCAAAGCTCATCGTAGAGTTTTGCGTATGCTGAGTTTTGCGCAACTGTGACGTGCACTGCACGTATCATTTCATTTAATCACGTGTGTATATATATATATATATATATATATATATATATATATATATATATATATATATATATATATATATATATATATATATATATATATATATATACAGTCTTAGGCAAAGTTACACCCTTTGGCTTGCCCCTTCTGCCACACAACAATAATCGTTATCTGCCTTGGTGCGTTTCCTTTCCTTAACGCTGCGAGCCCGGTACTTTCCAGTAACGAACGCCACGCGCGTTATCAGCATAGAACAGTTTACACCCTTTGGAGTGCTCCTTCTGATAACGCGCGTGCCGTTCGTTCCTGGAATGTTGCGGGCTCGCAGCGTTAAAGAAAGGAAACGCATCAAGGCAGATAACGATTATTGTTGTGTGGCAGAAGGGGCAAGCCAAAGGGTGTAACTTTGCCTAAGAGTGTATATATATATTTCTCGCGGAGCCCCTCCTCAACTCGACATTGAGCGTGCCAGTCAAACGCGTCTGTTTATTTCAGCTAATTTTGCCGGGTGGCAAAATGAGCTGAAATACCGCTCAGTGACATTCAATCGGACATTAATGTTTTTGCATTCACAACTCTTAAGAAGCGCTTAGGTGTGCTCGGATACCTTTAAACATGCTTTTTAGGGTGTAAGATCAAATGGGAAAGTTGTATAGCGTGTTCGGAAAACCCCAAGTTGGTTGTTTGCGACACGTTATATTTTGTGTGCATATTTTTCCGGGGCTCTGAAGAAAGCCTGCGAAGTGTATACAAAATATTATGATCACACTGCGTGCCTGCGTGGTGTCTGGTTTGCAGCGCTCTCAACCGTATTTCCAAAGTACGAAGGCGGCATGTCCGTTGTAAAAAACAGGCAATTGGCCCGGCCCTCAAGATCGAGGCAGCCACATCAATAACGACGTTCTCAAGATAGAAATACGCCACGGTCCAAAATAATAAGCGATAAGCCCGTGCTCAAAGCGGATGAAAAAAATTCGTCGACTTTTTCTGCAAAGGGCATGCGGCCTTCGTTCTATGGAAACACGATTAGGAGAGCTGAAAGCCAGACGCTCGATCACGTGTCCAGTTTACAGCTCTCCTTTTATATATAATTTTATTTACAATAGTGCCTCTCTCGATCGACATCATAACAGGTGGAAATATTGAGCGTACATTGTACAATGAAAATGAGCTAACTATATATATATATATATATATATATATATATATATATATGAACGCGAGGGAGGAAACCGAGGGGCCCGGTTTCCTCCTTCGCGTTCATTACTCGAATCCGGCAAGTTTGATGCCTTTAGGCAGCATGTGTGGGTTTATTGACAAGTTCCCTTCGCGCAAAAAAGTTCACGTAGGCGTGATGCCTGCGGCAGAAAGGATGTTCCATATCCGCCACCAAGGCCGTGAGTGATGGCGCTGGCTAGCGCCCTCAAGGTTAGTTCTAGTAGATAAACATAAATACCTCAGAAAATGGATGGGAAAACGACGCCGTGGTAGCTCAACCGGGAAGAGCATCGCACGCGTAATGTGCTTATCCCGCCTGCGGCCAGTTGTTTTTTCATCCAATTAAGAACTGCGAAGAACTATGCTGTCCTTGGTGGCATTGTTTGTTGACTGCGTGTAATAGGATTATATAACTTTTCTAATCAAACGAATGCCCTAAAACGAAAATCGATAATCAACTGGTAACACAAACGAACCAAATGGCAATCGAAATGATAATTGATGTTGGTAAACAGGGTTGCCAGATTGGGCTACTTTTTGTCCGAGTTGGCGTCAGAATTTTCATTTTGGCTATGTGGATATTTTTGGGTACATCTTCTTCCTGTTTAGAAAAAAAGTAAAAATAGTTAAGCACAAATGGAAAGCACGCTGGAATCAAAATGCAGACTACAGCAGGATAAAGAAATTGAGCGCGTCTGCTACAAAATCAAATTTTGCGATTTCTACCAGTTCTATGTTAGAGAACACATATGCATGTCAAAAGGTCAAGGATCACTGCCTTTTGATAATTTTAATTAAGAAAGCTGGCCTCAGGAAACACGTCTTTACCTTTGCCGCGCCCTAATTGATCCTACGCAAACCTGAACAGAAACCGACAAACACCTCCAGCGAGCGATCCACAACTTTAACGGAGACACAGCCGCACTGGCTATCTCCCTCAGAGACAAATAACTCTCCACACACCAGGATGCCCGAGGTCACGCGTACTCATATGCAGGCTCTGAGAACGCTAAGCTGAATCGACCATTCCAGCTTCATGACCTCAAAGCGGCACTTGCCAAAATGAAACGAGGAACAGCTCCGGGCAGGGATAAGGTAACGGTAAAGCTTCTAGCCAACCTCCCCGATCCAGCCAATGAGCAGCTCCTCACTTACTTTTATGCAATCTGGCATACCCTCTGGCATACACCCCTCTTCCCATTGACTGGAAAACGGCGTTGGTCACCTTCATCCCTAAACCAGGAAAAGGCATAAACACAGACAATCTCCGGCCCATCTCCCTCACCTCTTGTGGGAAAGCTGACGGAGTCTACGGTACGGGATAGATTGTCCACCCATCTAGAAACCCAACACATCTTTGCAGACACCATGCATGGCTCCAGCCCACACCGGTCTGCGCAGGATGTCTTACTACGACTTCATACGGAGCTTCTCTAGCCAGTAGAACACCCTAGTGGCGGTAAGGTAGTCCTTGGGCTAGACCTAAAGGGTGCCTTTGATAACGTGACGCACGAAATCATCCTAACCCAGACTGAACCCAGAATCTCAGACTGTGGATTCAACACCTTCAACTACATTAAACAATTCCTCACAGACGGCCAAACCTTTATACGGATACAAGACACGGAACATGGCCCGTACCAGCTCGGTACGTGAGGTACCCCGCAGGGAGTCGTACTCTCACCACTCCCTTTCAATCTGGCCATGATGAAGCTCCCTGCTCTACTGAGTGAGGTCCCAGGCGTGCAGCATGCTCTGTACGCCGATGACATCACATTGTGGGATACTCACGGATCGGTTGGAGCAGTCGAGGCCAACCTGCAGCATGCCGCGGCTATTGTGGACGAATATGCCCGTCGATGCGGCCTGGAATGCTCCCCGACCAAATCGGAATTTGTGCACTTACGATCCAACCCGAAGTGCACCACAAAACTCAACCTATGCCTATGTACAGGCCCCATCCCGCAACGTGACGAGATTCGAGTTTTGGGCCTCTGCATACATAGGAACCGCAAAATTGATACCACTTTTCAAAAGCTCCGTAAGGTGGGGAACCAAGTGGGTCGTATGATCCGTAGGGTATCCAATAAAAAGGGGGACTTGCGATGCAAAGACGCTTTGCGGCTAGCGAATGCATTCGTATCCAGCCGAATACTCTACTCGGCGCCCTACCTCCACCTACGCAAATGAGATGAAAACGCCCTTGAGGTGATCTTACGCAAAATCTATAAGAGAGCCCTCGATCTCCCCATTACTACGTCCAACAAACGTCTCCTCCAACTCGGGGTGACTAATAGTTTTGGGGAACTACGCGAGGCTCATCTTAACAATCAATTCTTGCGGTTGAGCAAAACATCAGCGGGAAGCCGCCTCTTGTCCCGCTTGCACATCCGATATATAACCTACACGGAACCCAGAGTCTCCCTGCCAGACGCTTGGCGTCTCACCTTACAGGTAAGCCCTCTCCCTAATAACGTGACCCGAGATACTAACGAGGGCCGCCGCCAAGCGCGCGCTACAAGGATCACCAGAACATATGGACATCGCCCAGGAGTATTACGGACGCTGCCGACCCTCATCACGGGGGTTGGTTTACGGCGGCAGTCATCCATCAAAACACACCCGTTAATGACCTCACCTTCCGGGCCCCCAATATTACTCACGCGGAGGAGGTGGCTATCGCGCTTGCTGCCGCAGATCCAGCGTCTCGAGTCATCATTACTGATCCGAGGGGTGCTTGCCGCAATATAGAACAAGGCCAAATCCCATGTCGTGCCTTCCAAATCCTTAAGAAATGTGAGAACCAGGGATTTCAACCCCGGCGCTCCATCATTTGGGCCCCAGCTCATCAGGGAATAGAGGGGAACGAAGTAGCCGACGCTACAGCCCGCGCGCTTCATTTCAGGGCATTGCCTCTATCACCCGTCGACGAGGTCCCTGAATTCAAGCCGGCAATCACCTTTAAAGAAATCACACAGCTGTATCAGCTTAATCACGGCCGATACTTTCCCCCTTGCAAAGGCCTTAAAAAGACGGAGGAGCGCTGGCTTCTCCGTCTCTACACGAATGCAGTACTGTGCCCGGCGGTGCTGAAACACTTCAACCCGGCATTTTCCGGCGAGTGCCCGCAATGTGGGGAGTTGTTTGCGGACACATACCACACGGTGTGGGCATGCCCCTCCAACCCTGCTTTCCCCCAAACCTCCACCCTACCCGAGAGGACTGGGAGGCCGTCCTGCTCAGCTGCTCAACCCTCCAGGACCAACGTGCCCTGGTGGCCTGAGCCAAAGCCGCTGCAGAAGCCACGGGGGTCCCGGACTAGGGACGCACCCCCCCCCCCCCCGACATTTTAAGGGCTGGGCCCTTAGGGTTCAGCTCACACCTCTCCTACTCATCACCACCACCACCACCACCATACGCAAACTAACGCTTCCTCCGCGCCAGCGAACACAGACTGTTGCTGTCCCCACATGTGAGCTTTCGGCGTCCTACGTTTTAAGCATGAGATGCTTTTAGCTCTCGTTGACGGAATACATCATACAAAGCACGATACATCAGCATAGACACAACGAGGAAACACTCTCACGCATAAAGAACCACTGAACGAGACTCAACATAAGCTGCGTACGACAGAGGGCGAAGGAGGGAATGCTTGACGTCACTTTCAAATATTTGCTCCCAACAGCCTTTGCGGGTGCGGTAGGAGACCGCGACTGAGACTATGCGGACGCCGCTGGACGGCGAGGATGCTTCAGCCGAGTCATAGCAGACGGCACACGGGTGATCTGATGACGTGTTGCCCATGGAGGAGGCATCCATGCTGCGCAAGCGCAGGAGTTCCTTGCGGTTACGTTAGGCGTCTGCACTGAAAGCCTTATGAGAGCCATGCACTTCCGTGTTGGCGCTTTCACGAAGGTGGTACCACGATATCATTTTCTTGTCCATCTCTGGAAATAGAATGGTCACCATATATGTACCATATACACGTGAACCTGGTATGCGTTTAGGTGAACTCGCAGTTTAAGCCAGGCAGGGCCGTTGGCAGTGAGACGCTTAGCTGAACCGCTTCCATACAAAAAAAAAAAACAGAAAAATGCCGCGAGTAGCGTACCTGTTGTCGCTCTTCCCGCCGACGGTGAAGACGACGTTGGCATGCAGAGTCACCTGCTTGGCCGTCTTGGCGCAGGCGACGAGCTGCGTGGCGCTGTCGGCCGTCCAGAGCCGGTGCATCCCCTGCGCGTCCACTGACAGCACGCGCCGGCTGTCCGACGTCACGAAGACGCTCACGACCTTGCTCTGGTGCTCCTGCAGACGCCACGCGGAAGTTTAGTGGACGTACAACCACGCGCAAGTGCGCGCTGCTTCTGTGACCGATGGAGTGTAGTTAGAAAGAAAGAATGCAAGAAAGAAAGAAAGAAGCACGAAAAGGAAACTGCACGTGCGCAGGCGTCACAGATTATTGTTTAGTGTATCTGCATGGCAACTACAAATGTTCGAGTACCTTAAAAGAGCTGTCGACGAAGTTAGCCGCGAAACTTTCATTCATTATTACTTTTAGAACAGTAGACTGTACCAAGTGTGCATGGGCTGCAGGACTGAAAATTCGCATGACGTTTTCTAGCATTCGTGCAAATAAATGAGCCCTTTTAATGACAGTTGCAAATGGCTGTTTTAAAGCATCGCAAGCTGAGTGCGTTGCTGCGAAACCGCTCTTAAGATGCTGCAAATGAGCTTTCTTGGGGGGGACACACTTCTTTCTGTTGTCGCAAAGTACTGAGCGAAGTAAGTTCTTCGCCCTAGAATACACGGCGTCCTTGCACAATTTTCTTCGGATTGAGTGCCGCCTTGTTTACCATTGTTGTAGAATGCGAACCAGTCACGCGGCCCATGGTACATGCACAAAGGTAGGTCGGCCTTCACGCTAGCGTTCTGCATGACTGCTTAGGCGTCCCGCGCAGTTGTAGTCAACTGAGGCTGTTTTGCAAGCTTGGAGCGCGACCTACTTCGGGCTGTATACTCTACAGCCCACACAGAGGCGCGCTCTTGGTTCGTGGTCAAAGGCCCACAATATCTAAGCAGCTTTGAAGAATGGGCACTGCCGACTCCGACAGCCCGGGAAGGTCGGGCGCGCAAAGCCTGCACGGGCGGTTGGCGCTGTACATCTGTTTAATGACGTTGGCGACACTACGGAACTTCCCCGTACTACTGCCTTAAAAGAAGCTCACTTAAAGTAGCAGCAAGTCGGAGCCAATAGCACAGAAACCAAGAGCAAATATACAATTCGTATACCTGGCGATTGGATTTCTTGGCATCTATGTTTTTTGCAATTTGGCAGGAATTTATCGACATTCCATTTTTCTCGAGAAATTCGGCAATTTATCGGTGGCTATATCTTTTTTGTGTGCCACATTTTTGGCGATTTCGGCTTTTCCTTGATTTGAAATATTTGCTTCCCCTTATTTACAATCGGAAGCAAAGAGTGGCCCCAGCAAGCGTTATTGTCATAAAGGCAGTGAGGCAAGTTAACTATATAGTTGAAATAATTTGTTAAATATAGAGGTGTCCGCAGAGCGAAATTGCCGAATCGAATCTAACACGAATATACGAGGACAACGACCTTAGGATCGAATAATGAATATTTAGCTTCTAAACGAAGTGAGACATGTAAGTTCGCGTGGGGTCCGTTTAGTGCGTAGGATGAATATGAAAGCTTATTTATCATATTTGATACATGTAATGCCATTCAAAATTGGACTTCTGGTCAATTAAGAAATTCAAGTCTGGCGCACTGTGACAATGACAGTAATGAAATGAAAGAACGGCGCTTATAATGATATAAAAGAGCTACATAGAGCACCGGGCATCGTTTGAAGGGGATGCGAACGTTGTGGGATTGTGAAAATAATAATTTGCGTTACCTAAATCAAGAAAGCCAACTCGTATGTGGCCTAGCGACGACGTATGTCTCTATTGATTGACCTGGAAACTATTCAGCAGAAGCTAGCTACTCCGTGCGTTTCCCCAGGAACTGGTGCCTCTCCGCAGGAACCGCGGCTCCAGTGCAGCAGAGTCATTCGAAACAGTCGCCACTTGCACGTGAATCTCTGCTTGTAGACTCCAATAAGTGTTTTTATCCTTTATAAACTGAAATCCAAAGGACTATTCGACAATTTGGAATAGTGAACTGTCGAATCAAACACGAAGAGCCAAGATTATTCTATTTGTATTCAAAATTACGAATATTCGCATCCCCTTGTTTAAGATACGTGCACATACATGCAGATGTTTGCTTCAGAGAGCTAGCAGCGCGTTCTGCGTTTATTAACCGCATTTGGGAAACGCTGCGCTCCACGTCGAAGCTAGTTAAGCAATGGAATGCGCTTGAATTGATGCACCCGACAAGCAAGTCACTCGGGATGGTGCGCTTTCCAGAAAAGGATGGGCTCGACTTTGTCCTGCAGCGTGTTGAGTCTATACTTTGCGAATTCCCTCCCTTTTTTTTTGTATGACGTCCGCTTCCTCGCTTGCCATCGCAGAGAACAGAGGACAATGAAGTCCTTTGACATGCTCGCCTTTAAGATTCGTGCTTAGAACACGGGCTACGAACCATTGCGATCGTCACTGAAGTGCACGTCGGCGCTTTTGTTGCGCTCCGCGCCGTATACTGCCGCTTCTCAAAGGCGTTTTCTGAACGCAGATCGAGATTATTCCAGCTAGATCCAACTATCTCACTTTCGTGTTCCACTGCAGGCACACTTTTCTAGGCGATGGCTGCGGGTGGCCTCGTCAGTGATATCTAGGAATACGTTGGCTTCAGCGCCATAGGCTTTATGGCTTCTTCATTCCAACGATAGGAATCTGATGAACCGAGTACGCAAGTGTTCTCTCCTATCACATTTCTTTCATCACCATAATTAGCGCTCGCACTAACATTTAGAATCTTAAGCTTTACGAGAAGATGATGAAGATGAATAGCTCGTTTGGTGGATAATGCCGAGTGGAGCTTCTAGCTTAGTTTCGCCTTTAGCGTCTTGGATTGCACGGAATGCTCCTCTGATAACTGAGCACATCGTTAAGGTTTTCAATTAAATAATGACAAATAGGACAGACGGTTCACAACAATTTCAGTACATGTATACAATTTGCCCGAAATGTTCGTCTGAGTTATCGCTACACTATTGCAATAACATGGAGGACATAGTGACACAGTAGCACGAAATTAACCTACACGGAGCTCTTCATCAAGAATGCTGTCGCGGGTGATGCGGGCTAAGTTTGACTAGCCATTACGAACTCGGAAGTTCACCATTTTTTCGGTAGAAACTGAATTCCTAAAGTTGAGTTCAGCAGGCCTTTTTTCGGCATTTACCGGTAGGGCTAATACCAAAACCTCAAATCCCTGCGTATACCTTTTTCGCCTTTCTACCTTCGAGACCTGATAGAGAGCGTTTAAATGAAATGGACAATGTCCAAGTTTTCTTGCGGCTATAGCGTAGTACTCTACCTTTCAAAGCGGTTGAGGAGTGTACTTATTTAGGCCATGGTCATCCCAGGGCCAGTTAATCACAGGAGACCCAGGGGACGAGGCGGGGAACTACCGACGAAAATATGTCGTAGCGTATATGAAAGGCACGCCCATGATTCGAAAGCAAGCTTACTAGTCTAACTGAACAAATCATATAATCAGTGCATTCCGCTGGAACTGGCCTATGAGGCCGAAAATTCGAGGATGACAAATAAGCTTGGGGGTAAAACCGTCCAACGAGGTATGCGACGAAAAAAAAAAAAAAAAGAAAGAAAACGACAGCTCGCGTGGTGAAAGAGCGGGCACACCTTGAACGTGGAGACGACCAGCCCGAGGGTGAGACCCCAGACACGGAGCGTGTTGTCCTCGGAGCCGGAGACGACAAACAGGCCGTTGGGCGCGAACGCCAGGCAGGTGATGGCGGCCGTGTGGCCGTCCAGGTTGGTGTGCGCCTCGCCGGTGCTCATCTGCCACACCTTGAGCTGGCCGTTGCGTGACCCTGCGGCGCGTTCGTTGCCTAATTGTGAACTCTGAGCACAGCGGAAAAATACGGGCAGCCGAATCGCCACGGCAGGGATATGCTCGTGTAGGCATGAAAAACAACCGTAAGGTAGTTTTTTTTTGTTTCCCAATATTTCCTGCTCGAAAATGTGACGTGTCTCACATTGTCTTTTTTTTTTTTCAAAATAAGCAATGACGCAAATATTTTAAAATGCCAAACATGGTTTTATATGTCTGGCTACAGCACCGACATCATCAAACGAACACAGCCAAACACGTACATTTTTGAAATTCTCTTCATAAACTCAATTTTGCAATATAAACGTGGGCCTGAAAGCCGCTGGACGTCTACAAAAATAAAAATTTTCCGTCAGCGGAGGGTATGGCACATAAAAACGTGAGCGCGACTGAAATGCTTCGTTTTAATACCGAGATTCAAAAGGGTTGTGCAGCAAAGCCAAACCGTTTACCGTTGCCGCTACCATCCCGGCATTCTGGCAGCTTTGCGTGTGCTGGCTCGTTAAATCAATTCCACATAGTTCCATGCATCTGCCTTTATATTTGGAATTATTGTCTTGCTTAATCGCTTCAGAGTTAATTTTTAAAAGCATTGCAGGTGGTGTGTCAGGAAAATGCTTACACAAGTAGTGGTCCCTTTGAGATCCTCATTTCATTTTTTTTTCTCAGCCGCCTTTCAGTTGCGTGGTTTCCTGCAGCGAACGGTTGGGAGGCAGCTCCACATGGCGGGTAATCGTGGAACAGTATCCTGCGGCCGTATTTTCCAACGACCTCTATTTTTTTCATATTTCCCCATTATTTTTGCCATTCATTATCGGTCCAGACCAACCCGCGCCGCTGTTATCGTCGGGATCCGCCGCGGACAATAAGAAAATAATAAAAAAAAATTAGAGATATTTTTCGTTTTTGAATCCATTTCATATTCTACTCTTCGTTCCTCATCACCCCGCGGGCCAAATGGACGTTTTTATAGGAATCACGGCGACGCGGCAGCCTGTGAGTCATGTCCGACACAATGATGAAGGGCAAATAGCACGGAAAAATTAAGTGGAAGCAGTGTTCAAGCCGGTTACGCTTTTGACCGAACTGGGACTTGGCTTCTCTTTTTTTTTTCGAGTTACCTCTACGATTGTCTGTACGCACACGAGTCTTTCTCTTCTTTTTTTTTTTTTGTGGGAGCATAAATATTAGGCTTGTTCGCGCTACATTGTTTACAAATAGGGAAATTTGCTTTACAGGCTCGATTTGGTCGATCTCTTTAACGTAGTCGCTTTTTTTTTTCCTAGGTAGCCTTTTGCGATGCACTAGTTTATAGGGCGTGGATATGAGCTCAAGTTCGGCAGTCAGCAACGAGCACACAAGGTACGTACGCGTATCTGATCTACAATGGCTACCAATTTCGAGAACTTTTTCGGCTTTTAGAACGCATACGGAGCCATCTTCGAAAGTGCGTATGGATATTTCAATCACGTATAGTAAGTTTGAACGAGCCACGATAATAAAAAAAATGTTTAGGTATAGTTATTCGCCGGCTGCGCTTTCTTTTTGTTTTTTGAGGCTTCCTTTAAGAACGCGCTGATTTAAAAGCACTGCACCGAGAAACAAGACGGGAACACAAGTTGACAGGACAAAGCGCTTTGCACAGAAAACTTGTGTTTCCTTCTTCTTTCTTCGTGTAGTGCTTTTGAATCAGTGCTTTCTTAAAAGAAACCAAAATGAACGAACTAGCCCCGTTCATTGCTCTGGTGACATTAATGTTTAGAGACGTCAGGTCACTTATTCGGGCTTCTTAAGGTTTCCTTAACTCCCTACTTGTTGGTACTGGTTCACCCGACCGTCTCCCGGTATAATTGCCCGGCTAACGAACATGCCGTAACCGTCGGTGACGACGTGTAGAAGCCGGCTGCGACTAATGTGACAGGAGAAATACGCTTGAGCAATGCAGGGCACGTGGCAGACAGCGCATGAATGTAGGGCAGTATATACACCGGCTGTCACAGCTGAATGTCGCCAAGAATTAAGAAGAAAGTAAGGGAGGGCTTTATGTGAACGGCGATTACTGTATGTAGATGGAGCTTGTCCATGCTATAGTCAGCAGTTATTTTTGTTTATTCTTTCTTTCATTTGGAGCAAATTACTATTTAATCAGGTTTAATTACCTAACTTTCAGTTAACTTGCGCAACCGATAAGCCGCCTTGCAAAAGTTGCGGAAGGTGTCGGCAAATGACCGATAACCGTGTTTAAGGCAACCTAGGCCTTGTGTGATCCCCTTTTTTTTTCTGGCGAAAAAAAGAAAGCCCCTGAAATTAAAAAAAAAAAAAACACCACGCGACAACGCGCCCGCGTGCCAGAGATGGTAGCGCTTTAATGCATTAACCTTGTCATGTATTATGCGCCGCGCATCTTGTATAGGCATATTGAAAGCCGAGGCTTTGCCCTGGTATAGAAAAAAATAAATAAATTCTGGGGCTTTACGCGCCAAAACCACGATCTGATTATGGGGCACGCTGTAGTGGGGTACTCCGAAAATTTGGACCACCTGGGGTTCTTTAACGTGCACCTAAATCTAAGTACACGGGTGTTTTCGCATTCCGGCCCCATCAAAATGCGGCCGCCGTGGCCGGGACTGGATCTCGCGACCTCGTGCTCAGCAGCCGAACACCATAGCCACTGAGCAAGCACGGCGGGTTTGCCATGGTATAAAAGGTGCAGAAGGTGCGCGCCGAAAGCTGTTGACGCGTCGTAGAAAGAGCGCAGTCGCTCGATCGTTCCCAGTGCGATAAGCTATGCCCGCTTGGACGAGGATTACATTTGAGAGCACTGCAGTTACGGACACGCGGACACATTGTCACGCGGTAATTTTAACATTTCGCAAGCTTTATTTTTTTTTCGTCGGAAAATGAAAGAAAGAAGAAGAGAAGAAAAGGAAGGCCGAGGCAAGACCTGTAGGTTGCTTTAAACGCTGTTAATTATCGGTCATTTTTCGGCGTGCTCTACATCTTTTGCATTGACGCATTATCGATTACGTAAGTTAAGTAAATATTACCTTTATTAAACGCAATTAAATAATTATTCGCGCAGAGTGAGAGACAAAAAAAAGGCAACTCCCGACTAGTAAGAAAAACCACGATCAAAGTACAGTGATTGTCGTTGGCGTAAAGCCCTCCGTTACTTTTCTTTATTTTTTATAATTCTTGGCGACATATAGTTGGGACAATTGGTATAGTGACACGACTGATTTCGCGAATGCTTCTCTCAGTTTGAATGCTGCGAGGAGAATGACCAGCGGCAAGAAAGCTTTCTGGGGTTTCACGAGCCAGAACCACGATCTCATTATGAGGCGCGCCATATACAGGGTGTTTCAGCTAACTTGGGCAAGATGTTAAAGAAAGAAACATAGGCGCTACGCCCATCGAATTGCCGCAGTATTGTTCTGAACCGTATGGAACACGTCATGGCATTTGTTTTTTCAATTCGCCATGCTAGGTAATTAGCAAAGTGTGCTTAATCAAGTTTTTGAATGTTAACTCTAGCGAAAGATGCTCAATACAAAAGTCGTAGCGCTAGTTCTGAAAAATCGGATTATTTCCCCTGTGCTAACATAACCGCCCTGTTTAAATTTTTTCCAGCCTTCCCTTAAGGTGCGCGAAACTGAAAAAAAAAAAAAAAATACCACGTGACTGTCGGCTAACGCGCCGCGCGTTCGGTGCCCTTAAATGCAAGTTGAACGAATTAGCGAAGGCTGCTCCGCGCACACAGATCGATTGAACAGGCTGTCGGTGACTGCGACGGATCGGAGGCAGCATGGCGTTTATCTCAGTCTTTCATAACACTGTCAGCCTCGCCCCCTTCATCGTGTTTCTTCATTGGTCCGAAAAGAAAAGAAAAAAGTGCCTGCACTGCGCCAAATGCCGACTCCGGTCCCATATCGCATTCCCACGTGGCGGCCGCGTTTTCGTTGAAGAATTTATGGCTTAAAAAGGTACGCTCCTTTTCTCACTGAACGTCCGTCGCAGTCACCGACGGCCCGTTGAATCGATCTCTGCGCGCGGAGCAGCCTTCGCTAATTCGTTCAACTTACATTTGATGGCACTGAAAGCGCCGCGCGTTCGCCGGCAGTCACGTGGTATTTCTTTTTTAAATTCGCGCACTTTAAGGAAAGGCTGCAAAAAAATTTAACAGGGCAGTTAGCATAGGTGAAATAATCCGATTTTTCAGAACTAACGCTACGACTTTTGTTGAATATCTTTCGCTAGATTTAATATTTAAAAGGTTATCAAGCAAACTTTGCTAATTACCTAGCTTGGCGGATTGAAAAAAAGAAATATCATGACGTATTCCATGCGGCTAAGAACAATACTGTGGCAATTCGACGCGCGTAGCACCTATGTTTCCTTTCTCTTTTAAATGTGGCTCAAGTTAGCCGAAACACCCTGTAGTGGGGAGGCCGGCACAGTAGAATAATCTTGACCACCCGCACGGGGTTCTTCAACATGCACCTAAACCTAATTAAGTACACGAGCGTTTCTGCATTTCGCCGCCATCCGCCGCGGCCGCGATCGAACCCCCGACCCCAGCAGCACAACGCCGGTAAGCCATACGGCGGCGGGTGCGAGCCGCAAGCAGCGGAGAAGGAGGCGCTCACCGGTGACGGCTACGCTGCCGTCCCTGGAGAGAGCTACGCAAGACACGGGGTCCTTGTGCAGGTCCACCTTCTTGGATTTGGGCTGCGGGTGGCACATCTCGCTCTTCTTGAGGTAGAAGTTCCACACGACGATCTTGTTGCCAGCCGCCGTGATTAAAAATGTGTCCCTACTTTGAGCCTGGAAAGCAGAACAAAGACACAAAATTTTTGAAAAAGGCTGGACGTATAAGGGCCCATCTAGTCCGGGGCTTTGCTAGCATGCAGCATGCTTGAGAGACCACTCCATGAATTCTGGCAGGTACAGCTTGAGTAAAAAGACGCGATGCCACGAAAGATACGCAGAAAGATATATGCAGATCGAACTGCACTTGTTGGAATCTATGTGCAGGGAAGCTTTAGTGAAATTGGTAATTGAATGCGATGTGGCTAATGGCGATGCGTACAACCGCGGTTATAATTATATGCAGCGTTATATGCAATCTGGAATCTCGTCCAACGTTAATGGATCGCGCAGGTCCCAGCTTTAATATCATGCATAGTTTATTTTTATGCACTGCACCGTTCACGAGCTAGACCGAAATGCAGCCTTCAAATCTGGTGGACGCACAATGTGAGACATCTACGCAGTGATGTCACGAGGATAAAAATGATCTATAATACTTGCCGAAGGAAGAATGATGATGATATGTGTATGCAGAGGGAAGTGCGATGTACAGCTAACTACAACTAGCTAATGGTTCCATACTTCTTGCGTCACAGTGGCACATATTTATTATGTATTGCTATGCAGCAGTGAATCTATCGGGCTTATCGAATCCCACTTCGTATTTACTCTGTTGTCGATATTTGCGGAATATTCCTACCTCTGCACTGATGCATTACTTTTCGTGATATTTTGCATGCTATTGCTGTAATTGCTGCCCCCCTTGTTTGGGCGAACTCGTAGTACCCGCAGCAAGTCGCAAATAAATGAATGAATGAATGAATGAATGAATGAATGAATGAATGAATGAATGAATAAATAAATAAATAAATAAATAAATAAATAAATAAAACAACAAATGTAGACAAATTGGAAATGTCATCACACTGACACCATCAAAAATATCTTTAAAGAGAGCTGGGGTTAAAATTAGTGCTCAGTTCATAAACCACTGCACCTATTCGCTGCTTGTCAAAACACAATAAGCTGTGAATTATTTATGACGGTGGGTATTTGCGTTATTTAAGAGTAAGAACAACATACACCTTCCGCATTATCGCATACTTTTCTTTCTCGCGTTGTTTTTCCAGTCCTTTGGGCTTAAAAATGATACACTCAATGTAGCACATGTGTTTGCATATACAGGCGCCCAATGTCACATTTTGAAGGGCGGCAACTTTTACTTTTAAGAAATGATAATATCCGCATGAATTTAGAAGTTACGAACATTTTTCCTCACACTTCAGGTCGGCGTGAATCTGAGTAAATTTACGGTAACGAACCGTTCGGGATATCTGCGGCACCAGGCGTCACGTTACAGCATTGCGGGCTGGTGTTAAAGGGACAGACAACCACTCAGAACATGAATTGAGATATACCCGCCGTGGTTGCTCAGTGGCTATGGTGTTGGGCTGCTGAGCACGAGGCCGCGGGATCGAATCCCTGCCACGGCGGCCGCATTTCGATGGGGGCGAAAACAGCCGTGTGCTTAGATTTAGGTGCACGTAAAAGAACCCCAGGTGGTCGAAATTTCCGGAGTCCTCCACTACGGCGTGCCTCATAATCAGAAAGAGGTTTGGGCACGTAAAACCTGATAATTTAATTTTTTAATGAATCGAGATAACTCCGCTGATGGAATGATTCCTTACCGTCGTGGCTAAAAGGAGCCATGTTCATTGCGGCGCTACGCCTTTCTTCTCACTTTCTCGCCATACCCTTCTCCTCCGCTTTCCTCCTCGCGTCTTTCCCTCCCCCCATTGCGCTCGGCATCCGCTCCTTCATCTTTCGCTGTGATCGTTCGCTCGGCTACGCCGACGTTCGCCGCAGGAACGGGTGCCGAATAGATGCGCTCTAAAAAAAAAAAAAGACGTATATACGTACACCGCGTTCTTTCTAAATCAGTGTCATGTCCAACTTTTGTGAGACGAATAGCGCAAAAATAATAACAATGCTGTGTTTGTATCCTCCTTACCTCTTGGTCCTTGGCGTCATGTTACAGAACAATCGATGTGAAGCGCGTTTTGCGGCCGCTTCTACCGAATGAAATAGAAAGAACATGGACGCAGTTGGCGTCGTAGTTAGCGCAAGCTTCAGTGGTCTCGATAGCAGCGCGAACACTTGTGCGCAGTCTCAGGCTTATTTCGTAGAAAATTAGAAATCTGGCGCTGCAATAGTTACGCTACACAGGGTGATCCTCTTTAAGCTTTACGGAATTTTTAAACGTCGCCCGTTGCAGATAACATAATTCCTGTCCTTGAGCTAAATTATTCGAAGAGGCGGACATTACTAGCTCGAGAAATCGAATCACATATTCAGCTAGTTTGCACAAACTCACTAATTAACTCCTTAATTAATCACTGTACGTCACATATTGCAACTTACGAATAGTAGCGGGTGAGCCGTCGCCTTTTTTAGAACTGGGATGACTTTGTCACGCTTATGCTTACAAGGAAATATACCAATCTTGAATAATAAGTTAACAATAAATGAATGTAGAACTGAAACTAGGTGAGCACTTAATTTAATGTTAGCAATGTGGACCTCATTAATTCCAGCGCTTGTCACTTGTAGGTTATTTATAACAATAGTTATTTCCTCAGGTGTTGTACGAAATAAGAAGAATGAGTTAGACGGCTCATCTTGATGATCTGTGTAGGAGAAGGTAAACTGTTATGGAAGAAAGAAAAAAGAAACTACCGAAAGTCTAAGCTATATCAGGAGGGGAGTTGTGCTCTACTCCATCATATAAAATTCTAGATACATGGTCTTGTCTTGTTTTCCTGTTCTAAAAGGAGTTCCCAATCTCCCATATTTTTAGTGTTGTTAGCCGCCTGTAGAATTCCTTGCACGCAATACAATCGTTTAACTGATTTTAGTTTAGAGTTAGCAGTGCTGCGGAATATTTCATTCGGGCACGTAAGTTCATCTTAAGTGGTTGCTTTTTAGTTTTTCTATATAGGTTATCCCATTTGCGCAATGCTGCTAATAACTTCTGTGAGATCCACGGTTTGTGAGAAAATGCCACGGGTTTTATTTTTACATTTCTTTTTGGAGGTGAACTTTCGTAAGTATGATATAACTAGTGAAGAAAAAATGTGGAAAAAGGCTTTCTGTGGGTCGTTTAGTCATTTAATTTCAGACCAATTTGTATTAGCAACAGCAGTTATGAAGCTGTCCTTCTCCCGAACGTTTAGTATGTGAAGGTGGGCAAGGTGGTATATTAGATTTGAAACGTATGAGCAAGTTTAATGATGACTGATGTCGATCTACAAAACTTTCGTCTATTAAAAATAACTGAGCAAGTTAGGAAGATCATGATCAATAAGCGTGCCTTTCACATTAGAGACTTCGTGTGCAGGAAAGTCAATTAAGCAATCATATCCGTAGCTATAGAACAGACTGGTATAGTTAATACAGGTGGGTGATGTTTCATCGAGTAAATTAATGTTTATATCACCCATTATAATGTTATTTTTTATTTTCCGGTGATACAGCATGCAAAATATGATCAAGATTGGTACATAATTCGTTTGACTGACGATGAAGGAGAATGGTAAATGCAGCCAAATAGGAAATCCTTGTTGCCTTGAGCAAGAACGCAGTTATCGAATTCAATCCAAACAGAGGCGCAATTCTTCTTCGATATCACTTGACTCGGATTCCCTCACACCATCTTGCTTGCTTGCCAGCAAGGAGGCCGCATTCAACATTTTCCAAATGTATTGTAAGACATTTGCCCTTCTTGCCATCACAATTCACGTCTGCTACACGATTATCAGACCCATTGTGGTGTCTGCACTGGCCGTAAGTGCAATCGACAATTCCGGGTATCAAAAAGAAAGCTGGAGCACCGTCGCAAGCTTTGAAGCAAGCAACTTTGGAACACATTTACAACGTGCACAACTTCCGGCAACGTGTCTACACAGATGGTTCAGTAGAACTCAACAGTTCTGCTGCTGCAGTCAATATCCCGGCAAAATCTGAAGAAATCAAATTAAAACTTCCTGTGTGACCACATCGACGAGCACAGAACTTGCGGCACTCCGTGCTGCACTTGATTTCATTAATCAGGAACTACCACAACAATGGACAGTCATTAGTGACTCCAAGGCACCCCTTGATTGCATACAGAGACCAATGCGCCACGGACCCAATGAACAACTGGCCTCAGAGATTCGACACATGTATCATCGCAGCCATTTCAAGGGACACAACATGATCTTTCAATGGCTTCCAGGAAATTGCAGCATCAGCGGGAATGACCACGCCGACGAAGCCGCCCGATCTGCACATGAAAGTGGTCAACGTGCCTTGAGTACGCTTTCGCGAGCAGACGCTGCGGCTGGGCTGCGATTGATGTCCCGTGAATGTACTTTGCCCCTGTAGGACTCGAGCGCTTTCACCATGTGTCGTTTGCGTTCATTGTCTCCGAATATACGGATGCATCTACCGCCTGGGTTATCACGACGTGAACAGACCATGCTGTACCGTCTGTGGCTAGGCGTTGCATTTACGAACTCATAAGCTATCCTTATTGGAATGGCCAACGGCTAGCCCCACGTGCGACACATGCAACAGCGATGAGACGCTCGCACATATTATATGTGCCTGCCCGCGGTATAGCGCCCAGAGAGTAGTGATATGCAGACTGCTGGACCAATTGGACAATCGCCCACTATCAGAACTCAAAGCTTTAGGTCAGTGCTTCCAAAGAACATCCGCGCTGAAGGCCTTACTCGCGTTATTAGGATTCCTGCGGTCTACGGGGCTTGACGATAGATTTAAAGAACGCCGCCCCCTACCGCTCTGTAGTGTACGCGGTTTGTTCGTGCTCGTCTCTCTTTCTCTCTATCTCCCCCTTCCATTTCCTTTCTCTTTTTATCACCCTTAACCCTTCCCCCGTGCAGGGTAGCCAACCGGAACTACCTCTGGTTATCCTCCCTGCCTTTCTATGCATCCTTCTCTTTCTCTCTGTTTTCGATATGCAATATTACAAGAAATATACATGGCTGCGCCACCGTGACTGCTCGTTAATCTATTGCAGTATTCCGAGTTATATTTAGGAAAGCAATACAAAAGTTTGTCGTCGTCAGATAACCAAGTTTCAGTTATGGCAATTAATTAAAACGAACTAGTTAGCGATGCGAGGAAATTATCGCTTGCGTCAAAGTTTTCACGAAGACCTTTCACATTAAAATGAATGATGGAATGAAATCTGCTAACCTTTCTTTTTTATTAATGGTCATGTGTATTTTTAAGCTTTTATGTTGTTTGTAATGTTGCATTAATGGTCATTCTGTCAATTACTGTCAATTTCGTTTAGTTCATTTAGTTTTACTGCGTTTGCTCCTTGCAATTGTAGAATTTCTTTCGTTAGATTTATTGTAACTCCGAACTGCACAAGTATATCTTGTTTTGTATTCTCCATTACTTTCTTCCATGTTTCCTTATATATGATTTTAATGTGGTGCTCTTCGTTTCTCTAGAAAAAGCATATGTATAAATAACAGGAGGTCGCGACACAGTCATTGACTATGGGACCTCCTTATGTGTATTATTCTTCTTTTATGACTTGTAATCTATAATGAATAAATCAATTTCAAGGAATTCACTTGATCGAGTTTCAGTAGTGGAGCCATAATCAATTCTCAGTTAGCTAAACCCCGAATCCTTGTCTATTTTGCTGAGGTCAGATTCGCCACGAATGCGCAGAACTTGCTGTTAGCTGTTAGTAGTCTTTCTAGCCTTGATTTGGCAGTTGTCAGTCCAAAAGAGCTTGCAGCTTCTTTCTTTCTTCAAAGTTGGAGCTTTGGAGAAGAGAGCCTTGTTACATGAGGTCAGATGCTCATTTACATAAGCGTGAGCGCTGAAAGAGCCAGAGAATCAAATGTCGCTAAGACAGAGTTTAGCTTTACGAGGTTTGCTAACAAACTCAACTTTCTTAGCTCTAGAAAAGAATCGAGCTATGATGTTTTTCTTGTCATTTGATCTGGCCGGTACGCGATGAACAATGTCCAGATCACTAGGCGACACGGGACCCCCAGTTATGTCCTCTAGCGCTTCCATGATTGCCACACAGTCCTATTCTCAGGAGAAGGGAACGCCCTTGATCTCGACATTGCTAAGGCGAAAGTACAGTTCGAGCTCCTCAACTTTGCGAGCCAATGAGTGGTTCGGGGTTTTCAGTCGCTTGTTTTCATCGATTAGCGTAGCATTTTGGCCACGTAGTTCTTCAACAGCACTGTTCAAGTGCTCAGCACTTGTACTCAAGGAATCAACTTCTTCCTTAAGCTCAAAAACATCGATCCCAGACTCTTTCATTCTCAGCAAAATCTTAACAAAGACGAGTTCGTGTGTGCTGTTAGCCATTTTGTTAGTGTGATGTCTTCTAGCTCCTCCCATTTGTGCGACACTCGCGCATTCGCCGGCACGGTAACAAGCATTATACATAGGCCGAGGCAGAACACAAGGAGAACCCATCGCGCACCTGAATGGCGACCACGGCGGCGTCCGGGTGCGCGGCGAGCGTCTGCACCAGGCGCGCCGAGTGGACGTCGAAGACGAACGCCTTGCCGTCGCGCGTGCCCAGCACGCAGCGGCAGTTGTCGCGCGCGAAGCCGAGCGCGCTGACGCGGCCCGCGTACCCTTGCAGGCAGTGCACGTCCGAGCCCGTGGTGAGCGAGCGCACGCGCACGCACTGGTCCGCGCAGCCGAGCAGCAGGAACGTGCTGTCGCCGGAGATGCAGAGCCGCTCGACGGCCGCCGGCACCGACAGCGTGTTGAGCAGCGTGAAAGTCTCGAGGCACCAGATGCACACCGTGCAGTCCGAAGACGCTGCGAAAAGCGGGGGAAAAAAAAAAGAAGCACGGGTGGGGGAAGACGGTGTGCGTTTCCAGTAAGGTCGACTTTTCTTTTCTTTTTGTCTTGCTCGCAAATATTCTTAGAAAACAATCTGTTCCACGAGTAACGAGGTCGTCAAAGCGAGGTAGATTATTTTTTGCGTTGAAACAAAGCGTGCCAGTAGCCTAGACAATACACGACCTCAGGGGAAAGCTAGCATCACTGCTTCATGTTCCGAACCACATGAAGCCAACAGAGAATGAAGCCAAGTAAAGCAGAGAATCGCAGGCCCATTACGAAAGATGTGGGTGCGGTTCTCAACGGCGGCGAGTGGTGCTTTAACTTATTGCCACTTTCCTTCCCTCGTTTCTTCATTATTTCCACCTTTTATTAAAACAAGCGGTTAATTTTATCTATGCTCTTCCTGTTGGCTTCGTATGGTTCTAACTTAGTTCTTTATTATTTGAATTAATTTTGATTTAAAGCGCACCTGATGATTGCCAAATGTTCTAGGCGTCACAAGCCGTGGTGCCCCATACAGCGCTATTTTAACCCGCTTGACAATGGAACGGGCTGAGGTGTGCATTAAGATACGTCGCCGACATTGGTGTAAGATTATGCGTTCCACGATTTCTTTATCGCCGAAAAGTGTCAGGTTGGGAAGAATACCAGGCATCTCGGAAGAGGGTAGACTAACATAAGCACGAAAGCATATACAGTTTTTTTTAGCCCCACCAAAATTTTTAAAGGCTGCCTATGGCATATAACACAATTCTAAACCTTGATCTAAATTACTCGATGAGGCAGCCGTTACTTCTTAGAGAAATCAAAATGTTCAGTTGATTAATTAACGTAATTACTCTAATTGGCATTTTAATGAATTACGTTACGCCACATACATAAACCTACGAATTATAGCAGCTGATTTCGCACGGCGTATCCACTTGGAACGAATTCTCTGGGCAGCACCAGTTTCGAGATATTATTTTTAAAAGTGTCTGACGAAATGCATTGGCATTCCAGTTACTTTTTAAAGAAACCGCTGTTTTATGTATTGAAGCACAAAAGTAACTGGAACGCCAATGCATATCGACGGACACTTTGAGAATTAATATCTCGGAACTGGTGCTGCCCAGAGAATTCGTTACAAGTGGATACGCCGTGCGAAATCAGCTGCTATAATTCGTAGGTTTATGTATGTGGCGTAACGTTGTTAATTAAAATACCAATTAGAGTAATTACGTTAATTAATCAACTGAACATTTTGATTTCTCGTAGAAGTAACGGCTGCCTCATCGAGTAATTTAGATCAAGGGTTCGAACTGTGCTCTCTGCCATAGGCCGTCTTTAAAAAATTCGGTGCAGCTAAAGAAAATGAACACTCCCTATATAAGGGAGTGGTAATGCCAAACACCAGAGAAAGTCGCTGGCGTTGGGCAAAAGCGCATTGTGCGAAACTAAATACGCTAAATTCGCATGAATAAACTGATGCACGTACGCATACTTTATTGATTGATATTTGTGATATGCGGTAGGCAGAAATGTCCCATTGATAACTGGGCTTAAAGATAATGACGCTGTTCGTACCGTCAATGCTCCCAATCGTAGTGGACAGAGCATGCGGTCGGCCAATATAAAGCCGACGTTCGAAAACATTCCACTGTCCGTATTCTACTGCTTTCAGAGGTGACGCTTTACAAGCGAATGATAACGACACGTGCGGTTGAAACGTACGAAGGTACAAAAAAAAAAAAGTGCGCAGCCGAGGTACTCGGTCGGTCCGCTAAACAAAGCCTAACTCTCCTTCGAGTTCCAGCAGCCGATGCTCATGCTGTATCGAATGCTCAATACATCTTTCGTTTTCGGAAGGAGGCGCCGCGCTGCTGTCGAGTATGCCGCTGGGTCTGGCCGTGCAGCATATGTACCAACCAACTTCTCTAGCAGCCGCTTTGAATTTTGGATTTGCAATGTTTTGCTTGCAGAATTATTTTTATCCGCGTTCTCCCACGTTGAACATGGCTAGGTGAGCAAAAAAGAAGAATGGGAATGTTATTCAGGGAAGGCATGTTTACGATTATAAGCCATTTGTTTGTCTGCCTCTGACAGCTATAAACAAAAGCAACATTACGACAAAAAAGAAAAAAGAAGAGAAGGTAAAGAGAAACAGCGATGACATTACTTGCAGTGCAAATTCACATTTAACGTATTATACGTGCTTTCGGGACAAAAAGTGTAGCTGAAGAATACCTTCTGTCAACAACAACCAATGAGAGGTGTCTTCAAAATGGAGATTCGTGGATGAAGGGAAGCGGTGCGCGTGGCTCTCAAAGTTTCCCAACTTCAACGGTTAAAAGAACAGACCATTACAAACAGGCGTTTATAAAAATTGCGAGAGGCACAGCGCGGAGAAAGTTGTGCGCTTTTAGATATTATGCAGCTTTTTAAAGAATTTATAGCTGGGGAGCTAAAGTACATGAAAGGAAATTCTTGGAAAGACACAGCGCATCAGAAGTGTAGTAGGCAAAAGCTAGCGAAGGCAGTCTTTTTCAGTAAACTTTAGCGGGTTTGCAGTGCAAGGGCTAAGAAGTAAAACAATTCTTTGTTCTTGTAGTGCTACAGTTGGGTTGCCGAGTGCAGACAAATCGTTCTTCCCCGCATACCTTTCGGTATACCTAATCGAGTACTACATGAGAGACAGTACTTAATCTCATCTGATTCCATTCCGTTGAAATATGCACCTCTTAACAAATGTAATTTTGCAAGAATTGTCCAATTTTAAGCATCGTGGAAACTTATTTACCAACGAAATGTACTAGTAAAAATACCAACGCTAACAAAAATGAACAAATGTAGCTAACAAAAGTTGGTACTAACAAAAGTACCAACAAAAATGCGCCCATTACTCGATATTTCTTTATTTGGACAGGACGAAAATGCAAGTCTCTTGCCAACAGCGAACTAGACAAGTACAGATCCAGGTATAAGTAGCTCTTTATACTAATGCACCCATTTCCATAGCCGTTCAAAATAAGTAATTTAGCAATTTTTCTTCAATGAAACATTAAGCGGTTTCCTGCAATTTCAAAGGAAGTAGGGAAAAAAGGGTTGCTATGAAGATACCATCTGATTCTACTAAAAGCCGTCGCCCAATTCGTTGCAAACACCTGCTTTATACCAGAAAGAGCACTGCTTAGAGCACAAAATTTAGAAATTGTTCAGCACTTGAGCATTCAGCTCGCAGTGGGTTCGTTTTAGCGCATCAACAGACGCTCAAAGGAACCGATTCAGCGACGCGAGCAAAGCACGGGGGGAGACGTTGACCAAACACTGTACCGGTGGCGAATATGTCGTCACCGCGGTTGACGGCCACGGCGCTGACGACGCCGCGGTGGTTCTCGAGGCGCTGCACCAGCTGGCCGGTGTCCAGCCGCGCCAGCACCACCACGCCGATCTCGGAGCCACTCAGCACCAGGTCCTCGGCGTTCGTGCAAGTTACGCACAACACGCCGGCCACGTGGTGACTGCACCAGAAAGAGGAGTGCAGGAACCGTAGCTTCATTTTCGCGAGTGACAGTTACTCGCTGTCGCGTGTTTCATCAGGTAAACTCGCGCTTGACCAGCAAACTTATTGCCATTAGAACACGGAAAGAATCGCCCTACTCTAACAAGTTACGCGTCAAGAAAGGCAGCTTTCTGGAGTCAAGTACCTCAGCCTCCTCCGAAGCTCCCCGGTCACCGGGTCCCATACGAGGACGTCCGTGTCCTCAGAGCCGCTGAGCAGGTGCAGGCCCGACGGGGACATGTACAGGCAGGTGATGGCGGCTTTGTGGCCTGCGTGTGATTTGTGAAGGTCAGGCCATGAGCCGCCTTCTAAACCGAAAGTCGGCCGCCAAAGTTGCCATTTCAAATAAATAAATAAATAAATAAATAAATAAATAAATAAATAAATAAATAAATAAATAAATAAATAAATAAACCAGCTCCCTCTCACAGAATACGAAGAATCAGCCCGCCCAAAATGAAAGGATACCGATTCAGCATACGCCGTGCGCTAAATTTCGGCTTTCATTCAAAAACAATCAATGGAAGATATTCCCGATTGAGAAATATAGCCTTAGAGTAACTGTTTTCATAAAGGCAGTACAGTAGTTGGCACAGGGTAGCCAGCCGGTCTGAGAACTGGCTAAGCTCCCTGTCTTTCCGTCTATTTCTCGTCCTCATCCTCCTCCGAACTGCGAGATAAACAAGCCGGAACATAGCATGTTACGCCATGCATACAAGCAACCGTAAGTTCAGTGTTTTTAAGTGAATATAGCTTACTCTGGTCCACCAAGGTCATTTGATTGATTGATTGATTGATTGATTGATTGATTGATTGATTGATCGATCGATCGATCTTTAACACCCGAAAAGTTAACACCCGAAAACAATGCAGGAGCTACGAGAGAAGCCGTAATGGAAGGCTACAGATTAATTTTGACCCCTTGGTTTTTTTTAACGCGTACCCAAAGCGCGGTAAAACGAGTGTTTCAGTTTTTGAGGCCGGGAATGGAATCCGACACATCGTAATTAGCAACGGAACACCCTATAGCCACTGCGCCAAAGCGGTTCATCGAAATCCATTTCGCTTCAAGTCGTTCTTCGAACAGCATTAGCCGCTCATTTTGCTTTTGCGGAGGTCATCGAGGCTGATACAATGTTCTTTTATTGCCACGGGTGGGTCACACTTCAATATTTGCCCAAATATAGAAAAATTATGTTGAAAAGAAGACCCGGCCACCTGTCGGGGACAGGTCAGACAACGGGACTTCGGGGTAGGTTTGCTGATGACTGCCAATAGCATTCGGTCAAGAACATTGCAAATGAACACGTTCACGTCAACGGCATGCTGTCGCAGACTTCTCTGAGTACAGGGGAGGGCACGAGGGCTGAAACGCCAGCCCATTGAGGAATCTGGTACAATTTAGCGTTAGGGGTTGAGGATGTAACGCCGTTCAATGTAAACAGTGGAAAGCGAAACGTCCCCGTCTCGGCGAGAGTTCCTTGAGTGACCTCACTAGTCAGAAATTAGAAAAAATAAGCAAGTCATATTTTCACATCAACAAGAGTAATAATAGATCAGAAGCTTTTTCGGTAGCTTCTTTGATGTGACTGTTTGTCGCGAGTTTCATACGCATAGAATCAACCATTGCCTAAATCAGCTACCTAACACATACATTTTGCGCGAATGAAAACAATGGAGGTGTCTTCGAAAACACGCCATTGATTTCTGCGTATATTGCAATAGCTATCACGCAACAATTTCATGGGCACTGGAAGTGTAACAGCTCGAAAAATAATGTTGAGATGCAGCCGACATACTCAGAGTGCCCACATTTCTTGAGCGCTTTAGTTCCTGCGAAGAATTTTCGAGGCGTATAGGTCAGTGCAGGCATTGTATTGAGGTGGTGTGGTTAGATGGCGGCGGAACGGCAAAGAAACATCTCTGGAGGCCGGATAACACACGGCTACCCAGATGTGCCCGATTCTATAGTATAGCCTATAGCGTTCGCGGTAATACATGTGCTTAATATGCTTTCATATGACCCTGCAGTGGCGCCTGCCTCGCTATAAATAAACACTCTCTGGAAAGCGAGCAGGGTCGGTGTTATCGAGGGATCACTTTCGCGAGATCTCGCGTGACTCGGCACCGGAGGCGCCCAAGACTACGGCCGACAGCGCTCCTGGCACTGCGACAAGCTAGCGGGCTTGTCACGCGGCACAGTGTTGGTGTGGTGTGGTCCAGGACTCACCGCGATGGCCCAGTGGCTACGAGGTTCTGCCATTGAGCAGTAGGTCATGGGAGGTTCGATTTCGGGGTCAGGCCGACCGCGTTCCGATGGGGTGGAATTCAAAAAACGCTCATGTCCTCGGATTTGCGTGCAAGTAAAAGCTCCTCCAGCAGCTTTTTGTTTACGATACGCGATCACTTCGGCTTCGTAATATATATATATACAGGCGAATATGCTTGTGTACCAAATTGTGGGGACAAGTGAGCTCTTTCGAGACTACACCCAACAAAAAAAAATAGAATGTACGTGTGGACGTCACGGGAGTGTGGAATTACTTCTTAATGGCATATTTAAACTCAATCGAAATACAACGACAACAAAGTCATGTGGATTTTGAAGTTTCTTGATTATTGATAAAAGTAGATTGCACTGTAAACTGAGCAGTCACAGCTACGTCTATAGTTTTTATTCGTTTTACAATATTGCAGTCACTTGATGTAAATTGTAAGCTAAGTGCGACTACATATCGCCACGCAAAGAACTTGCGATGGGAAAGTGACTTCAGTAACGTTGTTTGAAGCCAGAGAGATCGCTCATCCGGTTTTCTCCTCGTCTCTTTGGATACGTATGTTCAGTATCAGAGGAATTCAAAACTCGCCCAACTTTATTACCAGAAAGATGAAGTTGAGAAGAAGCGATGTCATCACGGGTTAGCAGCCATAAGGGCAGCATATATCTACTGGCGCAAGAGTTGTCCCTGATATCGTTAGAATAAACCTGTATTCGGTACAATGATAATTTTCTCGTGGCGAAGAGCCCGCGTGCACTTAAGAAGCACAGAGAGAGAGAAAATAATGCAGAGAAAGGCAGGGAGGTTAACCAGAGGTGGTTCCGGTTGGCTACCCTGCGCAGGGGGAAGGGTTAAGAGGGATAAAAAGAGAAACAGAGTAGAAGGGGGAGATAGAAAGAAAGGGAGACAGGCACGAACAAAGCGCGTACACTACAGACCGGTAGGGGGCGGCATTCTTAGAGTCTGTCGTGAAGCCCCGTAGACCGCAAGAACCTTAATAGCGCGAGTAAGGCCTTCAACGCGGATGTTATTTCGGAGCATTGGCCTAAAGCTTTTAGTTTTAGTTTTACAGAAGACAATTGTCGATAAGGATGCGGACTAGGTGAACGCTCTATTCTGAACAGGCTGTGACTCATTCTTCCCTGCGCACGACTTCTGCACCATCGAGCCAACCGAGGCCGACAATAAACCGCGTCGGTACTGAAGGGCACGCTGCGAAACTGCCAGACGAACCAGCGTATCATGCGTCGCCGTTAGCGGGGATACGCGTTCCGCTATCGCTGCTGCTTTCAGTCAACTGCGGCCAAACACGACTCTTCGGGCCCCCACTATGCAGAGCCTAGTAGGCTCTCGCAAACGTTCGTTCTTGACACGTATAGGGCGTTCGTTTGCGTTGTTGCATCATTTATTGCGCAAACACTGTCCCGCTTTTTCTTGGCGTGAGTGGTGCCACCACGAGAATAAAGCGAACCATTCCGCCGACGACAAATGCGGATGCAACGTCGCCGTTGTCGTAACGCTTTCATTTTCGCCTTTATATATACACTTACCAGTGGTTTGGTGTTCTTGTTTTGCACCCAACGAGGTCTGTTCGATTTTAATTTACGCGTCTCTATGCCTTCCAAGGACACCCGAAAAGCCTTTCCTTCTTTCTTTCTTTCTTTCTTTCTTTCTTTCTTTCTTATTTTTGGGGGCGGGGTGTGTGTGATTGAGGGGGGGGGGATCTGCGTCGAAAGGCGCATTCATGAAACTTCAAAAAGTCGTAGGACAAACAACATGACGAGGAAAAGTACACAAATCGCACCATAGTGGCGAGCCCAGCAGGCTGCGGCCACAGAAGTGTGATTGATGTGGACGTGTTTCGGGCGATCGGCTGAAACATTTTTTTTCTTGGACGAGTACGTGAACGTACGTGAATATTTTACAAAGCCTTTGCGCGTACGAGACGAAATAAATGAAACGGACGCTCACAAATGGCGAACAAATTTCAGATTTAGCGAATACTGCACTTATTTTGTAAAACGTATTTTTTTTTGTTTTATAAAGCTAACTTTGAAGACAGACAAATATTTACTCTATTTTCTTAGGGCGTTATCGAATAATTCAATATCGGTGACTGTTTTAAAATGAGCGGCTGCCATTCAAGGACACCTCAAGTGAGAACAGTCCTAATTAGAGGTTCTCGAATAAGGTGAGAAGGCGACCTGAGGTACAGGGAGCATTACGAAATGCGAGCATCAAACATAGATCATGCTGTTTGCAAACTTCGAGGAATAAACTGACAAAGGTGCAGTCGCAGGGCCTTAGGAATGTGAAGCAGATATGGTACTCTAATAAAGGAAATAAGCTTTTTAAAAGCGTGAGCAAAAACTGCAGAAATATTCTTGAACGGCTTACGTCTTAACAAAAAAAATATTAAGAAAGGGTTTGACAGCACTACCGATTCACAAGCCTGAAACGTTCTGGTGGTGATTAACATTCATTAGGTTAGGTTAACCATCTAAAAATTGGCGCTATTGTTTTTTTCTGGAACCATTTGACAGCGCTTCCTCGAAGCTCAAATATGAAAAAAGAAGTGCGAATTTACGGACAGGGACTGAAGAATGAAGCGTTCTGTAGGATCTCAGGGTTGTTAATGCCACGTAAGCTCATCAGACAAACAATTGTTTAGTTATGAGAGGTCAGAAGTACAGACAGGCTTCCAGCTGCACAGTGCACTCGAAAAAAGCAGTGTTAGAGGTCGGATTGGGTCATCCCTTTCGCAGAGTGCTGAGGGTCAGTTGGGCTGTTCGCAGATACACATCAACAACGAATCTCCTTTTCAAGAGACTTCTTGGGAGAAGCTGTCGTGAAGCCTTCGAAATCGCTACGTCGCACCAATATCGCGCGACGCACTTCCAACTAATCTGCAATTGCATAATACAGTTCCTCGTAAGCGATTCTCCGAAGAAGGGGTCGTAATAATAAATGACTGCGCCGGCACACTTCCTTCAGCGAACGCCGTTCTCGATAGCAACCCCATCGCGAAAATCTCACCGTATCGATACGTACTAGAGAGTTATACCTCAGCGAGCCAGCGGGCGAGCGGGTCAGCGTAGACGCCACTGCGCATGCTGTACCGCGCATGCGCACTGGCGTCTACGCTGGCCCGCTGGGCCCAGTGGCTCACTGAGCTATAACTCTCTATTGCTTGGCGATAAAACAGGGCCCTCTGGACAACTGTTGGAGTAATAGCCACAAAAGAAGCTCGAAAATAGAGCCCCTATCATTTTACCCTATCAGCCATACATACACCCAGGTGCCTTTCCCGTGTTCCCTATTCAGAAACGTTGCGTTGCACATTGAAGCGTGCGACTACAGAGCTCACAAGTTCGGCAGTTGTCAATCGATATTACATGGCACAAACAAGAGGTAATCTAGGCACCGCTGTAAGGGCGTTCCTTTATTGCGCTGTGGTTATTACGCTGTTATGTCACAAAGCAGACAAGTTTCCGGCATTGGACCATATCATTGACACCCATCCATCGAAATAAAAGAACCAATGTTCTTTTATTTCGGGGACGTCGAGGAATCTTCGGCTGGCTCTTGGTGCCGCCTTAATGTACACTTGTCGCAGTCCAACAGTTCGTCTGTGCTCTCAGCGATAGACGACAGAGGATACTTGCGTTTCCAAAAAGAAAAAAAAAAGAAAGAAAGGCACCTGATCTGCGATCTAGGAGAATGAAAATACTGAAAACTATGTAGTTATGAAGATTCGCACCGGAAAAGCCTACAGCGCTGACAAGCAAGGAAATAATGTGCCAGGGCGTCTTCGTGCCTCTTCGCAAATGTAGTTTCGCACAGAACTGCCGCGGTGGCTCCGTGGCTCTACGATGTTCTGCTGATCAGTACGAGGTCGTGGGTTCGATTACCGGTCGCGGCGGTCTCATTTCGAAGGGGGTGAAATGCAAACACGCTCGCGTACCTAGATTTAGGTGCCCGTTAAAGAACTCCCAATGTGGTCCAAATTAATCCGGAACCATTCCCTAAGGCGTCCCTCGCGATAAAGTGTCCAGCTTGGGGATGTTAAACCCCACAAACCTTTTTTTTCTTCCCGCAGCACGGTCTTCAAGTATGCACAAACGCTCCCATCCTCCCAGTCTCACACTAGTGGTTGGGCGGGTGAGCTCGACCATAGCAACGCACGTGGAGGGGAAGTGTCCTGCATCTGACACCAGCTTAACTGTTTCGCTCATTGGGGAAACATGAGCTACACATGGCAAGAAATTTTTGGACATTGCTCATTCGGCTGTCGGTTGAACTTCACCGCAATGCACGTTTACAAAAGAATGGCAGCGTTAAAAAAAATGATATTTCAGAATATCAGCCAAATTTCAACGACTTTCATTTAGCGACGTCCCCCAAAAAGGGTACTTCCTTAAATATCATACACATTTATCCTAGCACCCTAGCACTAGACCTCAAAGGAGCCTTCGACAACGTCTCTCACGCCGCAATACTCGAGGAACTCGAACTCGCGGGTTCTGGCGAGCGTACCTTCAATTACATAAAGGCGTTTCTTTCGAACGGCGAGGCACGTATCAGTATTAGCAAAATCACATCGGAGACATTTAAAGTGCCTAGCAAAGGAACAGCTCAAGGAGCAACCATATCGCCTCTGCTCTTCAACGTGGCGATGTGTCACCTCGCACGTGATCTGGATCGTATACTCGACCTAGGTTACACGCTCTACGCCGGCGAAATCACGCTGTGGGTGAGCAGAGGTTCCCTATATAGGGATAAAGAATATACGCTCCAAAGCGCAGTATTGGTGGTGGAGAAAATTTCCCCAGGAAGCGGGCTGAAGTGTGCGCCCGAAAAATCCTAGGCCATCCGGATACACGCAAAAGTCCACAAATCCAAAGAGTCGATTAACATTGTGGCTGAGGGCCACACGGTTCTAGAGGTACCCACGATGCGAGTCCTGGGTTTGTGGCTTCAGAGCGATGGGAGAGCAGCACAGACGCTCAAAACCCTCAAATCCACTACCCACAACATAACCGAAATGATATGTCGAGTCACGTATCGGAAGGTGGGCATGCGAGAAGACGATACCCTGAGGCTCGTACAGGAATTAGCAATTAGTCGAATCACGTATGGCTTACCTTACCAAATCCTGAACAGGGAAGAGAAAAGGCAGGCGAACACTATAATTCGAACCGCTTACAAGGCGGCCCTGTGGCTGCCTAAATGTACCTCCACGGAGCGCATGCTAGCTTTGGGAGTACATAATAGTTCCGATGAAATCAGTCAGGCTACTCTGATGTGACAGAGGGAACTCCTCAGCTTCACAAAAACTGGCAGGGCAATATTGGCTCGACTCTATTCCAGCATACCCCATTTATCTCACCGAACAGGCCGTACCTCTCCCTCCTTCATTGAGATCCAAAATTACAGCTCCAATTCCCAAGAACATGCATCCCGAGTATAAGAAGGAAAGACGCAAAGCACGCTCACAACATATTCAATCGATGTACTCTAATAATCTTAGGTACTAAACGTACTAGATGGACGCAGCTGCGCATGCAGAGGCGAACGGGCAGCGCTACCAAAGGAGGTACGCCCTGGTAGTCGTGAACGCCATCCGCCAGCAGCAAATAACCGCGCCCGCCACGGCGGGATCCCCTACCACGGCCGAAATGTTAGCTGTGGCGATCGCCCTCGCTCATGCAGAGCGTTCGCAAAGGGACTCGGTTGTGGTCATCGACTCCCGGGAGGCATGTCGCATGTTTCTCAAGGAGCATATGACGGCCACTAGCTTCGCGATAATTCCCAAGTCTTTCAATCACCGTCATCGCCTACTCTGGTGCCCGGGACACGCAGGGTACAAGCGAACGAACAGGCTAACGCGTTAGCTCGAGGGTGTACTAACCGAGCGACGGCGTCCTCTTCTCCCCCCAACCACTCGCACTATCCCCCTCAAAATCCCATCAATTTAAACGTCAAAGACATAGTAGCTCATCAGCGCGGAGTCCGCAGACGCTACCCGTCGCATAACCCACAACTTAGAGGGGAAGAGGCCGCCGATTGGCGCAAAGTACATACTGGGGTACTCCCCCATATAAAATTGCTAAACGCCATGTATCCCACTCGCTATAGGGCCAAGTGCCCTTGGTGCGGTGGCATACCCACCCTAATACATGTAACCTGGGTGTGCACTAAGCGCCCTCATAGGCCAAATAGCAATAACACAATGGATCAGTGGGAGGCACAGCTCACCCGTTCCGACACGGCAGGACAAAAGTCCTTAATTAGCCAGGTCATGCAGGCGGCGGAGGCCAGTGGGGCCCTGGACTGGGGGGCTCCGACCACCCCTCCTTAAATATCTTTCTGTCAAATAAGGTTTCTATGTGTATAGATATTCGTAACTTCCCTGCAGCGTTATTGCAGTGTTTTGGTCCGGACTTTATAGTAAACATCGTGGTGCAACCGCCATGTGACATAGTAGGGCGGCACAAAATGAAGCTTCGCCATAATGCGCGTTTAAGTGGTCTGTCGCGTCCCCGATACTGAAGTGACTATGTGCCCAATATATGGGGAGCTGGGCAGACTGCCAAACGGAATCGGCTCCTGGGAAGAAAAGGGAAGTGCGACGGCAGCTTAATTTTACGCCACTTTTACGTCACATAAGGATTGGACGGAGAGCTGCGCTTCGCGGTGCCGCGAGCATAATAAGGTAAACTTAACGAATAATTTCCCGCCAGTTATTTCGGCCTACATGGCCATTTTGAAATGTGAAAGCCTGTAACTAAACTTTTATGCCGATTACCTTGAGCTTTTTCATATAAACACGTGCCGTAAACCTTGTAACTGAGGAGTTAATTAGTGTAGTTTGAATGAATCCCGTTGGTTGTTTTCGAAAGTATGTTCGCTTTCGTACATAATTCATTTGCACCTTCAAGGGGTGTACGGTAGCGCGATTAAAAGACGGGACAAAAGAAGACACACAGGGACACACACAGCGCTTGAAGATGCATTACAAGCCCGCATTGCAACCCTCTTTTGCACCGACCTAATTTGAATAGGTCAGTACAGATGTTTGGTCAGTACAATACAGTTATTTTACTTTTTTCCTTTGCTTAAGTGTTCGAAGTGAAAAAAAAGGACACCATATTTTAAAACAAGCGTTTTCATTTAGGATTCAAATTTTATTGTTTCAGAAGCTTTAAAAAGTTGCAAAATAAGTTTCAGGGACGCGAAGCCTTACGTTTACAAATTTGTAACCTTGCAGGAGCAAAAGGGGAAAAAATTTGTACGTTACAAGCCGTTCTCAAAAAAAGCAAATAATTTAATGAAAATTTCACAAAACTGACGTAAAGCAAAAATTTCAAGCCAACTGTAATCTAATGCGTCATAATTGTATGCGCCTTAGACGCTCTGACAGGTGATGTTAGCAGATTTGTGATATCTATTTTTCGGGCGGAGTTAGAGTCGTGTTGTAAACTACGTGCTTCAGGAGGTAACACCTTTATTGAGATTCTGGTCAGTTATGATCTGGCAGGCCCGCGTCCTAGGATGGCCCCTCACGAGGAGCGACCCTTTCGGCCCAGGCAACGAGGGCTTTTTGTAGTTTTTCGTCCGGTTCTCAGCAGCTCCTCCCACGTCTGTTGTGAGGGAGCTGGCAGGAGCGACCTGGGAAGCGGTAACCCCTGGCATCCCCAAAGAATGCGATTGTGGATAGCCAATGTTTGATTTGTGCAGTTTTGACATATTGGGTTCCATTGCCCATTGGTAATTATGGCCAGCCAATGTGGGCTGGGGAACGACTTAGTTTGGATTCGACGCAGGATTTCAGGTCCCCCTTTCTTAAATTTACGAATTTCTGGCAATTTAGTGCGAGATATTACAATATCAATCAAAAAATATAATTCCTCTAGTTACTAAATTTGAAACTATTAATGACTTTTCAATAATTTGGAACTTCCCCCATTTTACGGTAGGTATATGTATGTGTGATGTTCGTGTGTAACATTTTTCTAGACATTCTTCAACCAAAGGAAATCCGTTAAAATTCCCCTGGTGCTGGACGAAATCGAACCCACGTCACACGGGTTTCGCAAGCACAGTAGCCAGACACTTTAGTGCGCTGCCCTACGAGCGCCCGGCGAGGCAACAATTCACATCGTTCGCACGCACCGCTGCCCCACACATCACGGAGGCCACGCGCAAACTTGGCGGCGACGCCGTTAGATGGCGCAGGGGGTCCAGATAGAAGCTCGAGAGAGGAACCCAGCTGTACGACGTGCCTCATGCACGCCGTGCTTCTGCGGTGGCAATGCAGTGTGTGTCTACGTTGCTTGGTTGCTAATCGCATTAATGTTCACGCTCGTCGTGAGGTGGCTTCTGCCGGAATTATTCTTTTTTTACTAGAAATGTAGCATATTTCATTCAAATCTGTTCAACGGTTGCTCAATTATGATATCTGTGCTATTCAGAACTGTTAATACAGTCAAATCGCAGTTGGCTCTGATTTAAAGCTTCTTCCTAACGATTGAGCAATGCGATATGCAATAAATAGAGCTGAGCGAAATTAGGGTGTTATAACTCAGGCACAGTCGACAGCGTAAGTCTGGCGACAATATATCAGAAGAGAACACGGTACTGACTAGGCCATGAATGTATTCTTTCGGAGACCGAAAATGAACAAGATTTTTTTCTTCTTTGCAACCTAGGCATGAAGGCTGAAATCAAGTGGTATAGTCTAATTGCGCCTGTTTGACAAAAGTAATGCAGCGAGACATATTCAAGTTGCACTGCTGGGGCTCCGTAACTTACAACTATTCCAATATGTTTTTATTTCACTCTCGGGACGTTAATTTTACGTTACCGCAGACGCAAGTACCGTGCGGTGACCCGCAGCGCTGTTTGCACAGAGCCTAATCAAACGCTCTACTCGTGTATAGGATCTCATTTTTGTTAGCTTTCAATGCGAATAAAACTGCCTGCCTTGACAGGTTATTCTTATCTAAGTGGCTGACCAGAGGCGAGGAACATGCAGAAGTGGAGAGGGGTCTCGTGGGGCCGGGCTAGGACAGTGAAAGTAGGTAACCGGATGAGGAGGGTGGTGCCGGCGTCTACAATTGGCCGGCTCCTCCTTGCTTAGCGCGCGGTGGCTGGTCGAAAATCGCGACGGCGTGCAGCGGGACGTTAAAAAAGCCGCTAAAATGGGTCCTCAGCGAAGAACAGTTGGCTGAGCGATGGCTTGCACGTGTCAAAGAGCTCGACATCGTTATATTGCCACGCAAAAATTGTTATTATACGCAAATAAATTCATATTGCCCCGCAGCTTCGAGTAGTGCCAGAGTGACCGGACGGCAGCGATCTTCCGTTTCTTTTGGAACGTTGCAGTCTTGGGCTATTAAAAAAAAAGTAGTTTTCTTAGGCATATTAACGCACCTTTGATGCATACGCGACACTTTGACGTGGTGAGCTTTCTCCGTTTTGCGACGTCGCGTGACAGACAGGATAAGTGGGCGGAGCCCGAAAGCTTTTGACCAAGAGAGGAAGTCTAATGGCGAGAAAAGCATAGAATCAGTAATAATCATTTTTCTTTTGTTCGGTTTAATTATGCGTAATCAGTGTGCACACGTCACGTCATATGGGGAGTTTCTGAGGTTTTCGCTACGTCGCGTGACACACAGGCGAAGTAGCGGTGGCGCGAAAAATTTTGGACGAATCGTGGAGGGATGATCGCAGAAATGGAATAGCAACAGTTGGGAACAGTTTAACGTTATAGCGCCCCCGTGCTAGCACAAATAATTTGTTTTTCGCTGATGCCAGGTGGCTTCTAGGATTTTGATCTCGACCGTACGTGCCTTTGTCTTGCGATGGCCAAGAATGCTTTCGCTAAGCTCCGCTTGCGACATCACACTCACTGGTGGGACGTAGCATGAAAGCAGAAATACGGGGCTGATTCTTGAGTTTTACATCTCAAAACTACACCTGGTTTGCGAAAGGAGCTGTAGTGAAGTGCTTCTGTTTGACTATTGACCTCTTTGGGTACCTTAAAGTGCACCGAAATCTCAATACACGGGCGCTGCCTACATTCGTACCCCGTCTGAATGCAAACCAATATAGGGCGCGGTGTAATGAATAATACATTAGCCCCGTTTGACAGAGTAGAAAGGTCTTGTGTAATCTTGTCTTTTTTTTTTTTTGGGGGGGGGGGGGGTCAAGCAGGCAGAGTTCCGCAATGTCACACAGGCATAGCCGACCGGAAAAACTGCTGCTGCGATCCCTTACGCTCATGCCATATTGCATAACAAGAAGATTCACCAGTGTGCCGGAGTTGATAAAATTTTTTCAGCCTCACACAACTTTTAGCGTCGGTGAAAAACGAAACGAAGAGCACTTCTGAAGAAAGTGCGAAACAAACAAACAAACAAACAAACAAACAAACAAACAAACAAACAAACAAACAAACAAACAAACGTTTTTCGAAATTGACATTTTTTTTCTTCTTTGTAACCGACTGTGACTCCGCTATCTTGTGGCCGTTTGCCCATCGGACAAACGGGCGATTATCTAAACAAATGGTCTCGTGAACACAGCATTCTGTGATAGACTTACCTTGCAATGCATTGCAAGGCCTGCGGCTGCAGCCTTCTTGTTAATGAGAAAAAAAATGGTTGTAGGAAAAAAAAGCGATGAAACGACACCGCTTGATACATGCTACCCGCCCAGCTAAACGAGCAATGTGTTGATAAGGAAGCGACTTCGCTGTGCGAAGAACATTGTACTTTATTTTCGTACCTGCTGAATTATGATACGAGGTTACATGTCTGTCGAAAAACGAAGAAAAAGCACACATCTGATTTTGTTTTTAACATTGCCACTGCAGCCTGTCTCATCTATCTTGGTGATATGTGATGGCTTATAACGAGCACGTCCCATGAACGAAGTTTCTCAGAGGCAAGCACGATCGTTCTTGCCTTCTCCTCTTTCCGTGACTTTGTATGTGCTTCAAAAATACGAGGTGAAATATTCGCCTGCACGCGACCAACTGAAACCAAAACCTAACATGAAAACAACAAGCAGGGACTACAGAAGTGTTCAGCAATTTGGTAAATATACCGGGTAGGTGGGGAATATGAACGGCGCTATTCGCTTATCAGATAGATCCTCCCTCCCCCCCTCAAAAAAAGAAAAAGAAAAGAAAAACACCGGCGTAGGAATTGCCAAAACGAGACAGGAAAGAGCAGGAGAGAAAAAACCACCAACAGAGAGACCCGAACACGCAAACATGACATTTGGCTACTTATTCTTCTACTACATACGTACAATAGATATCGCTTGCAGATGTGCTTCTTTAAATTTACTTCTCGGCTATTGGATTGTTTTGATATCCTTCTACATATCATTGTAAGCTGCAGTGGGCAAAGCTGCAGTGCGTAGTGCGTTAGAAAGAGCAATAGACGGCTTGACACGTACTAAAGTTTTGGCCTCTATTTCAAGCTTACCGAAGTTTACTAGTATCTTCACATCCTATGACCGACACTGAAGGACATGTATCGTCCAAGAGTCGTAAACAAATTGATTCGATACGATTTAAGTATATACTGCGGGGAAAAACAATGGACAACAAGTTCGTGTGAAGCCGCCCCAGTTTGCTTGCAACCTAAGCACGAAACGTGGAACAGCAGCGTGCATTTTGAACCCGTGCGCGGGCGTATTGCCTGGCGCGCCCCAGAACTAGGCTTCACGGGGCAGGTCGGGAAGAAACTTCCTTGATCCCCTGGTCCGTAAGCTTTTGTCACCGACAGTGCCGAGGGCGCACCGAAAAACAAAGACACGACAAAGCTGGCACGTGTGCCTTCGCTCAATGCAAGCGAAGCGGTCGCACAAAGGTGCGCAGAATAACGGAATATAAGGGTTCTTTATTGGAAACATGATATCACAGTTTCAACAGCTCATTTTCTCGAAGTCCCGAAGAGACGTGTTTTCTTGCGATTGAAGATTTGCGCTCCCACAAAAAAAATTCAAAGAGAGAGAGAGAGAGAGAGAGAGAGAGAGAGAGAGAGAGAGAGAGAGAGAGAGAGAGAGAGAGCTGATGACTAAGGCACTATTCAGGGGAGCTACTGAGATTTACGCTGAACGCGCGGGCGCCTTCAAAATGCGTGCGCTGAGGGGATAAAAAAGTTTCAATAGCGGACGCTCGCTCTATGGCTTCCTTCTTTTATCCGGGCAACAGATAAACATAAACACAGTGCTCAGACACGCGTGTTCTCGAGCGGCGAAATGTATTAACAAACACAGCGCTACAGGCGAATGCGCACCGGAACCAAAGACGGGGAACCCATAAACGAAATAAGACAAAACAAAAAGAGCAACAGCATGCTCGTCAGTCTTTCGACCGACGCAGGGCAGTAAACTTAAGAAGCAAACAGGACAACAAGCCGAGTGAAAGCGGTGGGGGTAGAAGGAGGGAGGTCGAAAGAAGCACACAGAAGAGCGCGCAGTAGGAATTGTCCCATCGATCTTCTCTTCGACCCTTCGGAGCACGGGCTTTCTTTTCATACCCGCGGAGAGCATCGAAATGCGCAGACGACGAAAAATTCGGTATCCCCGATTCCCTCACAAAGCAATGTACGATCGGAGAATCTACGGAAGCCGGGCAATCGCGAGCCTTTCTGCGCTTTCTTCTGCCCCGCGCGACGGGGACACTAGGGAGAGCGCTCAAAACGATGAAAATTTCGTTGAACATCACTCGCGGTGGTTTGGTATACGCATACGCACAGATGCCGTATGCCTATGTGGATCAGGGGCGCAGATGTAGAACGCGGCAGCGGAAGTAATAAGGGACGGAGGACAAACGCTGGTAGCGATGCACACCCAATCACGGAGTATACACGCAATTCAACGAGGTTGCATTATGCGGGATATAGGCGGGCAGAAGAGCTCAGGCCGAAGGCAGGGAGAGAAGGACGTTTGGTGTATCCTTAATTTGCTCGCTGAGGGCGATGACTGACTTCGTTAGAATAGCAAATCTGACCGGAACAAAAAAAAAAAAACGCATGTGATTTTACATCTTGAAGTTTGTAATCGCCAAGTAGCTTGTTGTTTGTAACAAAAATTAAGCGCATAACTAGCCGCGACGAAAGAACGAAAGTAACTGTAACACTGTCCTTAGGTTGATCGACAATAAATCTTTTACGTGCTCTTTAGAAGGGAAATTTCCACATCTTATTCAAATCAGCTGAACAGAGGATAAATTGCCATTCGTATTCACCTACGGATCAACAACGTACATATAAAGGGTCGGCGGCATTGTTTCAAAATCCCAACGCTCCGCATTTGAAAAGGCACTACCTGGCACACTCGAATTAGCCCACGGTGACAGCTGTAAGGTTCACCACCGCAAATGAGAATAGTCGCGAGTAGGTAGTCGAATAAACGCCATGTTGAGGAGCTATGTTCTCCTTTCATGAATGCAACTGTTTACTACCCTCTTCAGTTGCAATGACATCTGCCATCCCTTCTTTGACTGGCCATCAAGCCAACTTTTAAATATATATCGAGTCATATTGGTGTAGAAGGAAATGCGACAGCAGACTTAATGTCTACTGTCCGCTGTCTTGTTAAGCAGCTGTCCGCTGTCTTGTTAAGCACCTTGACAAGCATTGAACTCGCACTGTGGGGGCCAAATACCTACACAGTTTGCCAAAAAAGGTGCGCGTAGCCGGACGGTTCAACGAACGCACGAAAACGTCACCTGTCGGTGAACGTCGGTTTATAGGCCGGTTTATATGCTTGTGTTAGGGCCGCACCCTCACTCTGGAGGACAAAATTTTGGAGAGAAAGTTCAAAACGTCCCGCCGGAGCTAGCTGCTTCTCCGTCGACTCCACTCAGGCTGGCGCCGCCGCGCCATTATTTGTTTATGTAGCGCGTCGTCTCGGCTGTGTTGGCAATGTTTCCAGTCAAATCGGTGGCATTTCGCCTCTAGAGAAGGGGGGGGCCCCGTTTGGGTCGGCGCTGGTAAGGGACGATGGGCCGGCATCTGAGGTCGTTTACTGCAGCGTTATGCCATATGTGCATCTCTTATGCTCTGCTACTGTTGCAGGAAACAGCACGAACGTCTAGCGGGCCGTCATCGGCCTGATTCGTATACGAGCCGCACCCAGTCAAGATTCTAGAACAAAAAAAGTGCGACCATCACACGAGTATATACGGTACTGCACGTGTCGCATAGCTGTACACAAATTTCGGTTCACACTGGGCCCGCACATGCAGTGCAAACCGAAATTTCTGCACCAGTGTGCGACATGTGTGGCTTTTCACACGACCGTACACGTGCGGCATGCGGGCGGTGCGGCGCGCGGCTCGAGCGCAAATCGGCCTTAAATGACAGTTGACCGTACCGGCGACGCAAAGCATCGCCTACACCCGGATGCGGCCCTAAAACCTAGCTCCTTACATCGCAACACGAAATGGATCAATTCGGAGCTTTGATTCACTAACAAGGACGGCTCCGTAAGACATGTGCACATCAATTTCTTTGGATATGACCGGCAGCAAGAGTAGATGCGTGGTTGTTTGAACATTTTAGATCGGCGCCCTTTGACGGTACTCAATGTTCCTGGACGCTGACCGCGCATTACTAGACAGATGAACTCTCGCTGTCCTTTGAGACTTTCTCGTAGACCAAGTGCACTGTCCGTGAATCGGTGGTAACTGCAACTTTTCTGCTCCATGCACCAAGTTCACATTTTTAACTTGTGGCAATTGTAACTTATGTTCTCCGTGACCTAGCTTATTCACTCAACCAGCAAAAATTGTAACGTTTATGCACCTTTTTAGCTTAGTATATGTTCAGTTGGACTTGCACGTACCCGCACTGGTTATTTTAGTACTTGATATGAATCAATATTCCAAGCAAGGAATCGTGCCTGATTTTCACATATCTCGTCTGTCTTGAGTGTTCTTGCGCTCGCTTTTTCTGTTTAGTCGCCATCACGCGCGGCGAGTGTTTTGCTTCCAGTGGCGCTTACTTTTCTTGTTTATTATATGTAATCTGTGAATATTCAATGCTTCTTACAACGAGGCAGGGTGTGCGCGATGGTGGGCGTTCTCTGATAAATTCCACGTAATGACGATTTTTTATATATATAGTGTAAATTGGGTGTTGAATTATTCCTTAGTTCGTTGCTCATGATTTTGTGTCTCAAGATTAGCGGTGCTCCTATAGTGAGAGAGATTTCAAACTGGTGGACGTTGTGCACACGAACTAATAAAACAGTTTCTTTTTAATTTGAGAGTTTCTCTGCGGTACAAGAATCTGTAAGGGCCAAACAATCAAATCTTCCTTACCTCAGTAAGGAAGCCTTCATTGCGGTGAGGCTACCTTATGTCACTCTGAAAGCTTCCTTACTGAGGGGCCCTCGGTGAAGGCTTCCTTGGTGCTTCCTCAGCATAAGGTAGCTTCAAAGCTACCTTCATGCGTCCTTACGCCGCTCCTGGCCCTGAAAGAGCGCTTCACCTCACTGCTTAACCACGTGACGTTTGCTTGCTGTAGCGCTGCTTGCTGTCTCCCATGCGCGCTGTCGCGCACCTGGGGAAAAGCGCGAGCACGGTACGTCTTGCCAGGCATGTTCGTTTCAGTCACGCGTGCGGCATGGAAGCGTTGCTAGGCGTAGCTAGGCCTTGAACGACGCCGGCGTGCCAGCGTTGCTGGAGCACATCAAGTTTTGCACTGTAATGCGCTACTTTTTTAAAGTTTAGTAAACAAAACTAGAAAAAGCGTCCACGCTTCTCTATATTACCTCTTCAATTTAAAGATTGTGCAGCAATATAAAATTTTTTTTTATTGAATAATGGTGTTTGCGTAAAGCTTTTAAGAAATAATCTCGAACCCAGGCATGCGGCAACCACTCCTTACGTGAAGACGGGTGAAGGGAGCTTTAGAGAACGCTTGCTTCCTGCATCGGTCCTTCGCTGTAAGGAGGCCTCACGTAATGTTAGTAAGCGCTCGAAGGAAAGGGACGTTTCACTGTTTGAGCCTAAATATAAGCTTGCAAAGCTCTTACGCCAAGTGCGTTCACTTATACGCCAGAATTTGCAGCGCCTTTAGGGGGCAGCCATCTTTTGCCGGGGAACGCGGTAACGGGCGGAAAGAACGGAATAACAAGCACGAAAACACTCAGCCCATTCTTTTCGCCTTCTTTCCGCCATTGTTCGCTCGCCATGGCTTTGTCGTCAGCTGTCCAGTCATCGAATTGGCAGCCCGGCGTGGGTTACGCGCATACAGCTGACGACTGCGGTCGAGATTCAGTGCGCTTGCACTCAACGGGTGTGCGAGAGTAACACGTTCTGGTCTATAATTGCTATTTCTTCTTGCTCTGTGCTTCTTTCTTTCTTTTCTAACTTTCGTTCTGGCTCCGTATGCGAGTTTAATTTTTATGATTTTGGAACAGCGAGGCTATAAGGCAACATATTTTCACAGTGTTATTATGCAAGAAATAGTAAATGTATGAGCAATACTAGTACCAGTAAATCCACACACAGAGAATCATCGTAGTGTAATCAATCTTTTTCTTTGTAAAATACGTTTTTGCAGCCAAACTGCATTCTCAGAAGTATCGTACGTATAAGAAGTAAGCGTTCTCTATGGGCGCACAGTGAAAAAAAAAGGAAAATAAAAATAAATACACTTAATACTAACCGTTTCTGATTATGCCTTCAGGTTAAACAGATCCTTGTGAGTGACTACCACCAATGCGGCTCGTGACAGCGGGGTCTCAAGACGGTATACTGGTTGAGGGAAATACCCGTGCTTACGGCAATGCCAGTAACAAGAAATACTGCCAGGAGATTTTATGCTGGAGACCTGATGACGCCTAATAATGCTTGTTTATAGACATGACTCTTCTTGACGTATGATTGTTGGTATAGTTCAGGAAGCAGCAGTCACATGAGCGTCGGTTAGTTTCACAGGCACTGCCGCTGTGGTGGAAGAAACAAAGTAGGAGAGGCCATGATGTCACGTTTTTGAAGCCGAAAGTACAGCCATCTTGGTGTGTTATCTCTCTTTGCGTCTCCATTCAGCTCGGCGGAGCAAATGTGCGCGAGCTTTGAACTTGCGCTGCGATGAGCCACCGGAAGTGTGCGTCGCTGACGCGTGTCAGAACAAAGCCTACGAAACTTCTGTAACCGTTTTAGTGAAGCAGATGCGCTCCTATGCTTTTACGTGGCAAGTTGAAGAAAACGAGGATTCACGCCGTGACTACGTGTTATTGACTGACACTCGCACTCGCAGAGCCGGAACATAACTTTAAAGCTCACACACCACACTCCAAACACAGTTTGTCTCGCGAACTGAACGTTCTTCAACAAAAATCCGAGCTGAAAAAAACTTATCTCGCTTTTCGGAGGCTGAGAGCAGCAGCGAGAGCTTCACGAGCGCGGTTGCTACGGCAATGACGATGTTTTGAATACCAGTCCCAATGTTCCTGTGCGAAAAAACACCACGTGCCTTCCACCACACACATGCACATTCATCCGGGCTGGCCGACGCTTCTCCTACGATTTCCTTTCTCCATCCTATAGATCCTTTTTTTTATTGGCTCATGGAATCCTCATGCATAGACTGTACCCAACGCTATAAGGATACCACTGTCCAATGTGCGGCGTACCGGACACCTTGGCGCACCTGATCCTCGAATGTCCATGGCACCTAGACACAGACGCATTGCCTTCACCGAGAGACTGTTGTAACGCCAGACAAGAAAGTGAAGACCTCATAGAAATGTGGGAGGCTAAGCTCGTCTCCGAGGGCCTGGAACAACAACGACGCCTCGTCGCCAGGGCCAAGGAGGCAGTGAAGGCCAGATGGTTCCTGTAATGAGGAGATCTCCCACCTAGAGTAGAACCGGGGCTTACCCCGGGATACTATTTCAAAAATAAACGTTTATTCCTCCTCCTCCTCCTCCTCCTCCTCCGCCATATTTGGTAGGCAGTTTCGCCACTTATGAGCTGTCTGCTTTTGACGCCATGCTGGCTTGGGCGAAGGCTGTGTGTTGTATGCCAGATATATGCTCGGTTGCAGTTGCTGGTGGTTGTTTTCGCGCTCGCACGTTCTACTCAATATGACGTGCCGTCTTCTACCTAGCAAACGGTTCTGTGAAGCGTACTGAAATGATTTAGGTCGGCATGGCCATGGTTTCTGCTGGCGTTGAGGCGGACGGAGCACCTAGCGCGATGTGTGCGCGCGTGTTTGGGCCTACAGTCAGGCTCGGAGATCATCTGTGTATTTCTAAAAAAATTCGTTTCGGGAATGTGCCCTTATTGCAACATTCGTCCTGTAGTCCTAAGCTGTGGTTTGGCAGCAATGAGTAGTTAAAGAACATACGCGGCGATCGCAACGGCGTGGGCGGCTATCGAAACAAGTTCTGCTGTTTACTTCGACAAGCGTTCAAATTATTATGTGTAGATATACTGCTCGACTATCTCGTTCGGTGGACGCGGTTTTCACTTGCAAATGAAATAGTTGTCGTTAGTAATAGCGACATTGGAATAAGACTAGCTTACAGTGGTCGAGCGGCAGGCCGCGGACTGCGCGGGCATCTGAAGCAGCTACTTAGCGGTAAGTGCTGGTTTATATTGATACATGCATATTGCGTGTTTCTTGTGGCCGATGCACGCGGGCACCCCGACGAAGACGACGAACGCTCTCTGGCTCTCGAACTATCGGCTGAAATGGACAGCGCTGCAGTTACGATTTGTAAATATACTTTGTAAATAGTCTACAGTTTTAATCTTTCGTTCGCGTAACATTCTGGTGGAGGTGCGGGGTAATGACTGAGGGACGAACAAATTTTGTTCGTTCTATATAGCGTATGGACCGAACAGTCATTAAGACCACGCGTGGTCTTAATGAGGCATTAGTCAATAGTTTTCTTTTTTTTTCGCTAATGATGCCGATGAAATCGGCCTATTGATTCCTATAGACAAGCGTAATTGACACTGTACAACCTGCAAATAGATGAAAACGGCTTTATTTTGGTTTTGTCTTCTTCAGCGTTGTTCAGCCCATCCTCGACCGCGCACTCACCCGTCTTGCAGAAATTGTGCGCTCACAAATAGCCATCACCTTGTCACGCAAATGTTTGTTAGATATTACTGCTTTAGGCGAAAACGCAATGCCGACGCATAAAGCTTATGTATCATGCTGGCTTACCAAACGCAGTGATAGCTGTTTTGAGTCACGCTATCGGCCTCATACAGGAGGCTCACATAGCATATTAGGCTTGAAGTGCGTGAGAACGATGTCGGTGGGCGAGACAAATATTCTATTGGTGCTGTATTGGTATGGCCGTACATGAGCACTCTCATGCTTCAATTTACACGGCTAGCGATCATATAGAGATAAGATTTTCTAATTCGCTCTGGCAGACCACAGACGCCGCTGCATTTCGTTGAGTGGAAACCGATGCAGCCAATGCGGCCAAAATAGTTCAAAACACACATCGCGGCTGGTTACGCCCGAGGCATGTTTGCGTAGTGTAGATTAATTTCTGCATACTGAAATTACTAGGGCACTAAGTGGTTCCCAGACTACCTAGCATGAACTGATATCCCGCAAATGTTTCATAGAATGAGCTAAAACATCTCTAAATCATTTCGCAGGACGCGGCGACAACACATTCAAGCAGGACTGCACCGGCTCGCACAAGCCAGAGAGGAGGAAAGGCTCGCGGTGCATTCATTAGGGCGCTCCGCCCCAGCGTGTAACTTACATACACTATATAGCTTGAACATGATCGTATAGAGGGGATGGCTGAGAGCTGCACGTTATCAAACGTTGTGGGAGAGCTGAAGAAAGAGCTCTGTAAAATGTAAAGAAAGGCGGGATCACGCACCGGCCATGTGTCTCACGAGCTTCTTGGACGTGAGGTGGTAGACGGCGACGAGCTTATCGTCGCCCTCAGTGGCGCAGAATACGTGCTGCGAGTCAGGTGCGGCCACGAGCTGGCGGATGGGCGCCGGCAACGTTAGCGAGAGCACCTGCGGCGGCAGCGCTAGGCTCAGCCACGACGTCACCGGCACCAACAGCGGCGTCTTGGCTTGGCTGCACCAGCTGCTCGCCTGGCTCACCAGGTCCCCGAGCACCTTGGAGTTGCCGTCTGCGGGAAAGGTAGCGGCCGCAACTGTCAGGACCACCGAAGTGGTTTCGTCGAGGCTGTTGGGTGCACCACAGCGAGCACGCCGAGGCTTTGTTCAAAACTTGAGCGGAGCTTTGCGCAGATCACTGAGTTCCGGTGCTTCTAAGGCATAGCAGCCCCTTTTGCCTGCGCGCGCTGCTAGGAGGTTGGCCAAAATGGCCGATCGATCGTCATCACCATTATTATTAGTGGTATTTCGAGCAAAACATATTGTTGACAACAAGCATACAGACGACAGAGAGGAAAAAAAAAACTTGACAGTCGTTTAAGTATCCTTACGTGATTTGAATGCGAAAGCAATACGACTTCTCTAATTAATTGGTTACGTGCATGATACGTGACGTCATACATTGCTAGGTTTCCTTCACAACCCTACGTTAATCAATCTTATTCCATCTTGCTCTAATATGTATCGACCTGAATCCACCTTAACCTGCTCTAACGTCGCAACCAGATGGCTGCGACATGACGTGTGCAATGACGCACGCACTAGGCACACCTTTAGTCAGCCATAACCGTGGAGCTGTCGGGGAAGCGTGCTATTCTCGCTGCCCAGGGGCCTAGGTTTGATTCCCACCCTTACCCAAGTGTACGAAATCTTCTTTTCCAAGCCATTAAGTTACCTTTTTACGGGTCCGAAAAATTTGACGTCAATTATAGCATTTTTGACATGTTTTTACTCTTTGCGCCGTAGGCCATATTTTTCCAAGCGTCGCTCGATTACGCTGGATTTTCTTTATCTTTATCGGGCGACCACTTCTCGCCGCCTAACAAATGTTATCGCACAGCGCGGGACGCGCCTGCATGTATTCGAAGTTTCTGGAAAGTTATCGATGCTTCTATCCGCTTTCTGTTGTCGCCGCACCTTGTTATCTTATTTCATCGCGTGACGCGAATGGTGTAGAACTTTGTGGAAGACACGCGGGTCCAAGCGATTAGTCTGGAACGTTCCACGACTGCTGTATAAAAGCCGACGCGCTCGACCCGCTGATCAGATTTTCGACGAACGCCGGTCGTGTTCGCCGCTACCATCTACTAGCTCTTAGCTAATCTTTTTCTCCCTTAAAATGGCTTCTTCTCTCACCATAGCTACCTTTAACTGTCGTGGTTTGTCGCGTGCTTCTAAGCAGTTAGAGGTTATTAATTTGGCTAAATCCAAAAAGGTAGATATTCTTGTGCTTCAGGAAACCTTTATTCATAGGCTAGGCCAGATCAGCCACTTCGACCGGATTTTTCGCACTCGGTCTTTCTGGAGTTATGGCGCGACGGGCAGTCGAGGTACGGCCATCGTTTTGATGCCGAATTTCGACTGCCTTGTTATTCGCCATGCCAGGGATTCCGAGGGCCGCGTCTTGTCGGTGGACCTTGATTGTGGCATTCGAATTGTTAATGTTTATGCTCCAACCCGGTCTAAAGATCAGAGAGAGTTTTTCGCTACATTAGAACCCTACTTGGTAGGTCCCTCTCGGCTAATCCTTGTAGGCGACTTCAACTGTGTGTTCGAACAGGTTGATCGCATCCCGCATAGAGGGACTCCAAACCAGAAAGATAGGCGTGCAAATGTTGTACTACGAGAGCTCGTCGACGGGCTGGGACTTGTCGATGCTTGGCGTGTGCTTCGCCCTGGTCAGTCAGGAATGACTTGGACAGGAAGAGGCATGCAGAGCCGCATCGATCGTTTTTACATCTCGTCGTCACTGGCTCCTAGTATGCATTCTTCTTGGTTAACTCCTTCTGCTCTTAGCGACCACAGCTTCCTAATTCTGCGGTTCGCCGATTCTAGCATAGTCCCGCAAGGGAAGAGACCGTGGCGTCTGAATCCACGTCTTCTAAAAGACAGGCAGGCAACCGCAGAGGTATCATCCATTCTTTTTCGATCGCTGCACAATAGAGCGAATCTAAGTGGTACAGAATGGGATGACGTGAAGGTCAGAGTGCGTGAGTGCTTCAGGTCTTGGGGCAAGCGTCGAGCGCGCGAGGAGCGTGAGGAGATTAAAATCGTCTCCGACGCGATCCTCCTGCTCTCGAGGCCACTGTCCGGCGGTCCTGGAGTTGCTTCGGCGCTGGCCTCACTCCGAAAGGAACTTCGGATTCTCCTGCAGCGACGCTGGGATGGCTTGAGGGCCACAACCCGAGCAGAGCTGTGGGAAATGGAAGCGTGGTGCAGCAGAAACGTCCTACGTAAACATCTCTCAAGGAAGAGCACAACTCTCTCTTCCCTAATAGATCCAAGCGATGGTAGCATAGTCGATTCACCAGATGGAGTTCTTGCACTGGCGAGGCAGTTTTACATGACCTTGTATGCCGAACCAGCTGCCACTCCAACTGCGTTTCCTTTTGCTTCGCCAGCTGAGCCGCCGCAAGTGTGCGACTCAGCCATAGATGAGGACGAGCTTTTTTCGGCATTGAAGTCTATGAAGCGTAATCGCAGTCCGGGATCCGATGGTCTGACAGTCGAATTTTATGTTAAATTTTGGACACTGTTAGGGAAGCCATTCACATCACTGGTGAACCGGCTACTCAGTGAAGGGACTTTGTCAGCGTCTCAACGAGAGGGGTTAATCACTCTCCTTTGTAAGGACGAGTCGAGGAGCTCCGATCTGAGAGCATGGCGTCCAATCACACTTCTGAACTGCGATTATAAGCTCATAGCAAAGTGCCTGTGTATGCGACTCACGCCAGTGCTCAGCACTGTTTTGGGTCCATACCAGGCATGTTGTGTCCAGGGGCGCTCTACTCAGCTTCACGGTATAGCACTAAGGGACCTTCTCCTGTGGGCAAATACCAGGAAACTTCCAGGTATTCTTTGCTCCTTCGATCAGGAGAAGGCTTTCGATATCATTAGCCATAGGTACCTTTTCCGTGTTTTGGAAGAGGCTGGTTTTAGTGTGGGTTTTAGACAGATGATCCAAGCTTTGTATTCTCGACCGACTTCTGCTGTTCTCATACGAGACCGCCTCTCGGAGGCGTTCATTGTGGGACGTGGTGTGCGACAGGGGGACCCGCTCTCACCTGCCCTCTACGTACTCGCTTTTGAACCGCTTCTGCAGAGGTTGTCTTGTGACAGCAGAATTGGCAGGTTCCTACTTCCACCAGGTTCCCCCCCGGTTGCACTCTTTGCCTATGCAGACGACTTGTCCATTGTCGTCCCGGACGAAGCATCAGCTTGCGGCGTCCTGGAGGTCATGGACAGTTACTGCGGGGCGAGCGGTGCAAGGTTGAATAGGTCGAAAAGTGCAGCAATGTACTTGAACTCCACTCCTTCCAGTCCGCAGCCCGTTCATGGTCTCCCCGTGAAAACGCGGCTGCGGATTCTAGGCTTACAGTTCGAACCAGATGGTCTCTCTCCCGAAAACTGGCAACAGGCTAAGGAGAAGCTTGAAGCCAGGGTTCAGGAATTCAGCGCGTTGTCATGCCCTTTGACTGCTCGAGCGACAATCCTTCGCTCACTTCTGTTTTCCTTTCTGACGTATGTGGCGTGTGTGTCTCCTATTCCAACCCGAACCAAGCTTATCTTGGAGAGGGTCTTGTTTCGCTTCCTCTGGAAGGGTACAACTGGTTGTGTAGCTAGGCGGGTGCTCAAGTTGCCCAGGGACAAGGGAGGACTCGGAATTCCCGACCTGGGCATCGTGGCTACTGCACTACACGTCAGGTGGACCCAGGTCGCTCTTAACTCGGATATGCTCCTAACTCGAAGCTTAACTTCCTTCTTTCTTAGCACCCGACTCCGCTTGTTCTCGCAGAGCACATTTTCCCACTGTGTTCCTCGTTCAGGTACCCCGTCCACCATTTATGCGGCGGCTGCCAACTCTTTGGTAAGCCTCCGCAAGGTTCACCCAGGCATCGACGTAGTTTCAGCTCCACTCCAAGAGTTAGTGGATATCCTCACCCCAGGACTCCCCCCACATTGCCAAAGGTACGACCTGTCGATTCACAGGCCAAACTGGAAGCTCATTACGGCCGGTTTCCTCGACGCCAGGCGAGCCACCTTTATGTACCGCCTGGCGCGAGGGTGCCTGCCGTTGAGCTACAGGCCCTTCACAGCCATCCCGGCTCGTGGAGTGTGTCCTTTCTGTGGCGCTCGTGAGGACTCAGTTCATATCTTTACGCAGTGTTTGCTTCCTGCAGCTCTTCTCCAAAGAGTTGCTAGTCTATTTAGGCTCCCAGGCGTTCCTTATGAGACAGTCAGATTTTTGCACCCTTTGCCCAATCAGGCGATCAACCAGTTCGTGCTTCTCCTCGTCGAGTGCTCATACCAAGTTTGGCTGGCACGCTGCGATGCAATTTTCGGGGGTCGGGCACCGGGCCTTCACGAAGTGCTTGCGAAAGCACGGAAGGAGGTCTGATTCCACCTCACCCGGGAGCGGCACCGCTTGGGCGAGAAGAAGTTTCTCGAAGTGTGGGCTCGTCCTGCCGTGATTTTTGACGAGTCAGGTGGAAAGCTATCCATTAAGTTATGATGCATGCTCCAAAGGTCGCACGACTCGGCCGTGTGCGCCAGTCGATCTACGGGGTTTTGTTTGGCTCAGTGGAACCCAGAGCTGGAACCGGTGGTGGTGCACCCTCAAGTGGTCGCGCTGCTCCGCGGACGGCTTTGGTGGTCTCCATGGTTGTATGCCTTGACCTCTTTTGCGTCAGGGCAGTCCGAGGGTCAGTCAGGCTTGTGCCCTGCAAGACCGACATGGCTGTTTGTGTGTTGAGTGCAGTCCCTCAGTTGGACTGCACCACAACAGCCCCCTTGTCCGGGAAGGACCGTTGGCCCGAACCAAGTCCCCCCACCCAGTCAGCCCGGGTTGTGGGGGAGTACCGGGGTCAATGTATCGAATGATGCTGGGTTGATGAGTACATGAAAGCTCTGGGACGCGGCGCCTCTGGTTGCCAAGTCCTCTTCCCATCTGACAACGGTACCATCCTTCTTTGAGTGTAGCCTGTTTGTGAGGGCACAAGTTCGCCCAATAAAACGCTCGTTTCGTTAATCACAGTTTCGCTGCCTTCTCAACCGTCACTACCACGTGACAATATTATTCTTTCGCATTAACAGGTACGAAGCAGGCTGACAGCTGCCACCAAAAAGGGCACAACGCCCCCCTGCTCTTCATGAAGGCGAGGATAGAAAAATAAAATCCCAAGATGGGAAGAAGGGAAGGAAGAACAAGATGGACCGATCACAAAGGCAAAGAGTAAAACCACGAAAAAGAATAGAACATGGCAGCATAGGAGCACAAAAAAATATCATCGCAGGTGATATCAATAAAAAGAAATAACACTGAAAGAAGTACAAAATAGCCAAGCTTTTGCCACAAGCAAAAGAAACAAAAATACGCTGTAAACGGGAAGGAAAGTCAGTTTTATTTAAAAAAAATATGTAACGAAGGTGGAGTGAGCCTTGTCGCGGCGAGACGTACAACCGCTTAGACAAAGGCATCAATCGAGGGCCGTTCGTCGAAGAAGACGGTAGTCCCACAGTTGTGACGTGTGCTGTGAAGGAAAAGTGGGTCACTCCAATATTGAGTGCCTCAGAGGTACTACAAGGCGCACACGACGGACTGTCTACATGTCCTCGACGATGAAAACGTCCACACACTCGGACACAGACGACCCATAGCTTGAGTAGCAGTGCTCCAAGCACTTCGAGAACAGCCTTGAACGCGATCACGGAGACGAAACGATCCATTTACAACACGCCTACCGGGGTGCTGCTTGAGAAGGCAGCGAAGAGCCAGCACACGAGTGACATCAAGGTGAAACAAAATTTGTGTGCAGTCTCAGTCACTGCAAGCATAATTGGAAGCCAGTCGATTGGCTTCTTCATTTCAGGCGATCCATATATGTACGAAGGTATCCACTGGCCTTCGATAAATTGAAGTTTTCTGGCAGAGTGAGTAACGCTACGTACAAGTGGATCATCAGCGTCAGTTCTCTGTAGTATGTTAAGGACGGGGCAAGAGTCAGTAAGGATAACACTCTTAGATACGGTTAACTCCTCTTGCGCATATTTTAGTGCAACATCAATCGCTGCCAACTCCGCAGTGGATGAGCTTGAATGCGATGTGTGAAACGCCCTTCGAATTTCAGTTCAAGGGCAGAAGAAAGTTACAGAGGCTCCTTGACCATCGTTTTGTACAGATGCGCTTGCATGCAAACCATTTAAAGATAATCTGGAAATCTTTCGAACAAGTGTGACTGGGTCTATTAGAAGCACCGGAACAGGCAGTTAGGCCTTTCTGTGTATCTCAGGTATTGAGAGATAAACACGTAATACACATTTGTTGGTATCTATCACAGGTATAACTCAACCAGGGTCTTCAGAAATGCCATGAGTGGTTATAAACAACGCCGCCTTTTTTTTTAATGTGAGAGAACTACCAGTGAATCGGCCGATTAAGGAGCGTTGTACTATGTGATTCACGATGCAGACGCTCGATATGATGTAGAGCTCTCTTCTGCTTGCAGGCTCAGGGGCAACTGATGTGCTTCCGTAAGTATTGGAACATACTGCACCCCACCAAGCATGAGTTGGAGGCCAACAAGATGGTCACCTTCCAGCTGGTCCGTCAAACAAGGCAGCACATTAAGGAATGAAAACGCAAACATCACACCGGAGAGTACATATGACTGATAAATCTGCCGCGATACTGTCCTTTCGCTACCGACACCCCTTTCTCTCAAGGCGGCCACTTACTTAAAGAGGGATTGCAACTTGCACCGTACAGGCTTAATTGTTGGTCGCCTGAAGATGTGATCACGGATCATTGCGTCAATGTAACGGTGTAGTTGCGTCCAATATGTTGATGTGTCACCGAGATACAATCAGCTCATGGTTGGACGAGCACACTGTCTACGATGGTACGCAATCACAACCGACTTAGCAGGTGAAATCGACAGGTGAACTTCATCCAAGTGCTCTGAAGTCGCATTCGGAGCTTTCTACAAGCTCGCACGAAGGCGCGGACAAGGTGCGAGGGGCCGCTTATCCACTCACCAATATCGTCAGCATAGATTTATGCCCATTGGGAATTCTTAGTCCTGTGGCAAGTGACTCGGCAGGGCTACAAGAATACAGTTTAAAGAAATCGGCGACAACACACTGCCCTGGGCTACACCACGCGTTACACAGCCGGATTCACTGGTTGCTCCTCCAACGCACACTTTATTCCAGCGCTGCGATAGAGTGGCACAACTGAGAGACTGCATCATGAAAGTTTGTGCTCACGACAGCATGCAATGACAGCAGTCTGTAATGGGTTGAGGACAATTAGAGAACGTGCGCACGCCCTGAAAGAATTTGTTGAGAGCCGCTTTGCACAATGCTGTAACTAAATGTGTCTGTGAAACTATATATAGCAAATGCACGTTTTTCAATTCATACCATGAGCAGCATGCTCGTGAAGCCTGTGGAGCCCATCAAATTCGCCAGAACAGTGACTTATCTGCAAGTGTACCTTCAATTTCGCACGGCGCTGTCACATAGTTGAAAGAAAGCTCCGTTATTTTTCGACCATGTGACAGCGCAACCAACGGCAATGACAACGTCGACATTGTTTATCTTTGTACGTGTTTTCTTCATACATATATCACTGTGAATAGGCAATAAAGAACGGTTGGAAGTCAGCACTGTGTATATCTGACTAATCTTTGTCCCGTCTCTTGCGCTCTTCACTCCTGATTCATCGATGCCCCTCACCAAGCGGCCGAATACATAATCATTCCGTTGTAACGGTTAACATGCTGAACAGTCCTCCGACCTAAAGAAATCAAAACATTTCGTAAGTTTCTGCTAGAAAGGGACAAAAATGGACTCTACAGGAGATACATTCATAATACGAGTCCGCAGATAATCGTCTACGACATCAATGCCAAATTACAATTGTTAGGTAAGCATCCCGATAGCCTGCGACTCTTATCGCGTTGGCAAGTGTGCTCGCAGTTTGCTGAATGATGTGCTCCTGCGATGCTTTCAAGCTTCCAGCTCGGGCTGTTCATCTCCTTTTGAATTCTTTTTTATCCCTCGCGTTTCATGGGCAGCCATTGCTTTCTTCGCGCCGCGCGTGTCATGCGAACGAAATCATTCCAGTTTTTGTTCCTCCTGTAAAGAAGGCAGCGCCACAGAAAAGATAGTAGTGTGGTGAAGAGTTTCAGACAAACGTCAAGTTTGCAGAGAAAAGTAAGCCGGCCTCCGCTAAGGCGAAGAAGCGGTAACAGAAGTGAACAATATATATATATATATATATATATATATATATATATATATATATATATATATAAAGGACATAGAGCGAGAAGCATTACAGAAATGCGGATTGCACTAAATCACGGTCACGTCTCAACAACATTTCAGCAGATATATATTGTCTTTCTGGACATGCTCTAAATTTTGCAACTATTATCTGCTTGTCGAACTGGAAGGAAACGAACAGGGCTCAAAGCTACAAATATATATGCCACGGCATCCGCAGCCGCGTGCGATCTCATCTGCGCTTCCGTAGGGAGGGGTTAGGGGCATGGTGGTGTGAGGTGCGAAGGGCTACGTTCATCCGCGGCGTCAGCTGCTGAGGCTAGTCCGCGGTACCAGCGTGTGTGGCGGGAATCAGTGCTCCTGTAAGGGGCGATGGCGAGCTGCTACGAGTAAAGCTCGATGTGACGCTCCCTCGGGTGTTGTCGCCGCTGACACTGGTGGCACGATTTCCCCGCGACGAAGGGCCGCTCTCGTCGTTGGTAGAACGAAAGCGTGAACAGAAAAGCGTAGATCCGCGCAAGACGGGCTGTGCGGTGACGATGGCTACAATACGGCGCCAGAGTAGCGCGCGTCGTTTGTATGGAAACAAAACGCTGCATGAGTGGAGGTCTGTCTGCGGCGGCTGCTGTGAATCGCGCCCACGCTTTGCCCACGCGCTGCCTCTCGTGATCTCCCGATTAGCGAGGCAGTCACGCAACACTTCGCTCCTTTTGCAATGTGCCGCACGAGACAGATTGTCCGCGCCGGCTACGCTACTCACAGCGTTCTCTTCCTAATATAAACCGTCTACCTATATAATCATAATACAAAATATTGACACGCGAAATGAAACGTATAGAGCTGTGCTCAAATTTCGCATTAGGAAGTATCGTGATCGTCAGCGAATTTTTTTCTTCTATTTTCGCGGTGGATATAACATGCATTTGGGCACGCGCAAGAAAGACAGAAACAAATACTAAGACCACACCATACAATTAAGATTTCTTTCGGTAGGAGACTCGCACTATAATTAATGCTCAAAACCTACCTCGAAGCACATGGATATATGCCTCTGAAGTTAGAAAATAAAGTGCCATCAGGATGAGCAATTACGACGTTTCTTTGTCTTAAGATAACGCTGGTCTCGCCGTGTCACGTAAATTTTAGGGGGGCATATTTAATGACATCGACATACTGTCATATATTCTTTCTTTCTTTTTTCTTGGCTCGCCGAACGGAGAGCGGCAATAAATTATAAAGAAGACGGCAGAACGTATGCTGAGGTGAAGCACAAAAAAATAAAGAGGAAGCAGAAGGAGAAGAAGAAGAGAATGCAGGAGGGAATAATAGTTCGCAGCGAAAGAATCGCGTGCCGAAAGAAATGAAGAACAGAAAAGACCGATCTCTGCATAGCGCGGTGCGGTCTACTTTCACAAACAGATTAGACGAAGGAGATCTGTTTTGCGGTGCGCTGGCATTTTAGTTGTTCTTCTTTTCTTGGCGACCTCCTCTGTTTCAAATGTGTCGGAAGACGCTATCAATTCTTGCGACTGACGCTTCCTTTTTATTTTCTTTTTCAAACTTACGGCTCACCTATCACTTCGCAAGAGCAACAAAAATGGGTGGATTAAGCTGCGACCATTGGAAAAGGTAAAACGGCAGCTGCGAGTCTAATTTAAATGCCACTCAGATTTTCTCTCATCGCCCCGGCTAAGAGGCGATGAATGGCCGCATACTTCAGATGCAGCCAGATGCAGCCAGAGAGAGAGAAAAAAAAGAACAGACGAAAAATGTGTGGTGGTAGGGTTTAAAAAGTGTTCCGGTCATTCAATTCCATAACTTTCTCATTCTTCATTTTTTTATTTTTTTCAGGTACAAAAGAAGGTATTCGTAGAAGTTCAGAACACTGGCACCTCCTCCGCGCGCACGTCGTCGCTAAGCGTCCAGCTACCATAAAACGCCAGCTGTTCTTGACTGCTGTCAGTCGCTCCTGTTAAGGGCCTGCTTTCGTTAACTGAAATATGATCTATCTTATACAGCCTGAAAGCGCCTGCGCAGAAAAAACTAAACAGACTAAAACAAAAAGAAAACGAGTGTACAAAAGCAGGTAAAGGAAAGGAACGCGCGCACTCACTTCGTTCTTGAGCTCGACTTTTATGTGCCCCTCCGTTGGAGGAGGTGATAGCGGCACGTTGCCGCCATAAAAGGGGAGAAAGGCACGCGAGCCTCGTAGTGCGCTTCGGCGAGAGCCAGGGAAAGATGTTGCCATATTATTACTTCTTCGGGTGGAGTACGAACAGTGAAGAGAAAAAAGAAAAATGCTGAAGCAACGTTTGCAGCATCGCATCCACCGAGAGCACGTGCGTGGGAGCGCGTGCGCCGAAGTGACAAGCGACGTAACTCTGCCTTTGAAATGTACAAAAGGCTTGTTCGTGTCTGCGTAGTTTGCAAACGTTTACGCGCGAAACTTTGTTTCTTTAATGGCGAAAGAGACGTCCGATGTATCGTTCGAAATTTGTTAGAAGTACGGCAAAAGGACCCGAAAGTTAATTGACCCCACAAAGCCCTATATATCATTATACGCTGAATCTGATACCTGAAAATAGTGATTTATGCGCGGTGACCTTATAACAAAGCCCATGGCACAGTTCTTGATATGCTGGAACGAGTTTTTCCTCCAGTTTCCGATAGTTCGGCAAACTAATTACTTAATAATTAATTAAGTACCACAAACCTAAATTTTTACTCGACAAACATTTCGTTGTTACATTCCACGAATGCATTCTCGATGGGCAGAAATAAAGCTGAGCAAGTTGTTCTCATTTTTTCTTGAAGTGGAAGGGAATTTGGGCTTCGTGGGGCTAAGGCAGCACGTACGACGTGCTTGGTTGATTTGGAACGTGGCATATTGAGGTACGTTGGACTTATGCGGGGAAAATTTGTTGGAGGTACGTAGGAAGAATCGGGAGTCGAATTAGTAAAGTTTTCGTTCGTAAAAACTGTTCGCCAGTAACCACCTGTCTTGGCCTATGTTATCATCGCTGTCCTGACTGGCCATCGTCTGGTCTGTTCTTACGAACGGCTCTTGCGTACGAATCGCTCAGTGAATACAGGCCCGGCTTATTTCCCGGATAAACTACGACGCGTGGCACCACCTATAAAACATAACCGCCGCAGGTCTCTGGGCCCGTATTCACAAAAATCTCTTACGCTAGAACTGTTCGTAAGAGCCAATCCCAGCCAATCCTGATGCCGAACCATTAACGAAGGCGGCCGGCCAATGACAAAAGATCGCTTTCGAAACGAAAAGCTTGGCGAATTCGGCCCATGATTCTTTTTTGCGGTGTGAATTTAAAGTATCTGGACATACGTTACTCAAGACGAAAAAAAAAAAAACCACTATATTCGCTCTATGGATTGAGATTACATTCGAAGCTGTCTTGACAGTGCTTTGGGTAAACATGCACTGAGCCTTAGCACTGACACTCCTTAACCTGATAGTCGTACGGACGAATTCAGCTGCCGCCCGTGGTCGGAATTTGACGGCGCATATTACAACACACAAGTGTCGCGTCGCGGAAACTAGAAATTACTGTTCTGCCGCACTCTAACATCAGAGGTCCATTATGATCAGTCTCTAAATACTTTTCTAAAAAGTTAAACGGTGCAACTTAAGTCAAAAGATACGCTCGTGCCCCTGCGTTGCCCTGAAAATGAAATCTTGGTATTGGAAACAACAGCACAATATACGAAATAAACCTACCAGCGTATGTTCGCAGCCAGTTTAAAATTTCGGTGGCTAGCTGCTGCGGGTCTTGGCTCAACACGTCGACGGACTGCTTGGTCATATTGTACAGAAGCTCGATTTCCCAGTCCAGGAGCTGTTGGAAGAGCGGGACGTAAAACATAATTATTATAACTATTTTTCCGGTTATTTCATTCATTCATTTTTATTTGCTTTGTGGAGCAAAAAATATACACACAAAATGTTCATACACAGAGCCAATGATTAGATGGGGGGGGGGAGGTTAACTACAACATTTGTCTTCAAAGAACATGTAAGTATGCAGTGGAATTAAGCATAAAACATAGGGCCACATTAAGTGCAATATTTTTTACAGCGGTTAAAACAAATTGCCGGAACACGGAGAACGCATTTTGCACATTTGGTTCGATAAATACACGTCGTTGGAAAGGGGATTTATCTCTCGTGCGAACGCTCTCTTATTCCCCTTTACACGTCTCGTTCGTGAGGATGTATATACGACCCGCCTTGAAGCATTAAAAAGCTTTGTCCTGAATACGAGCGCTGGAGTTTAGCCAACGTAATCACTAGGCGAATGCCGCAAATAACGTTGTTAGCGTTCGCTTGAACATTACGACCATGTTGAGAAGCAGTACGAATAAATGGGAGGCCAGAGTGTGTTACAGAGGACAGAGACGCAAGTTGAAGGGCGAGAGGCTGCATATCGTAGGTAAGATTTTTATCTTCACTTCCTTTCTAGCATATCTTCCACACATAACCGCAATTATCACCGACAATGTTGGACACGTGGTAAATATCCGCAGACTGCGCTGTCAGCGTGACGCATTTGGTGTAATGATATCAGCAGCAGCGCTCTGATTCTTCCCAGTAATGTGTAACTGGTTGGCTATGTAAATGGGGGCATTGTGTACAAACACCGTGCACGGACACCCGATTAGGGGTATGCTGCTTTGGAAAGGAGAACGCCGCATGCAAAGTCTCTTTGAAAACCTGCGAGGGCAGACACACCTGAAACAAATTTTTGAGAGCGGGGAAAAAAAAACAACGTTTGCCTATGCACAAAGGGTTGCGGCGGAAAATTTCACGGAGTGGGCACTTTTGCCTAAACGTTACACCGCTGAGAAAATTCGAGTGCCGGGCCAGGGAATTCCTGTACCAACATATACTAAACGGGCCCACCGGTGACAGTGGGTTTCCAACCTATGACTTTTCGCAGCCGGGGTGGGCACTCAATCAAGAGGGCACGGCTGCAATATGGCGCTGGCAAATGGAATAGTAACGAGTAAACCAGCGAGCGAAGCCCCGTGGTACGCCAATAAAACTATATATCACTGTAAAAATCGTTACACCCTTAAGGGTGTTTGCTCGTCTCACGCGTGACACCCCTACCGTTAGAGCTTCACAAAAATTTACATAGAGAACGACAACGGAGCTCTAAGTAGACGTACGAAGACAAAAAAAAATGTGAATGAAAACTACGTAATCATTCTGACAGCCTTGGGCGCACAGAAGTATCAGATAGGAGAATTTCACAGGGATAGATATGAGACTTTATTTGATGCACTTTTTATGTCGCCTGTCACAGCTGTCATAATTTTTACTTCCAACAAAAAGTAGGCAAACCAAGTGCCATCATTGGTTACCTCCAACAATTTGACCGCACCCCATAACGTGAGGGTGGTAGCCATGCGACAACAGGAACACTCTTTATACTCTAATAAAGGTGTAAAATGTTTAGAGCGTAGGTGTATCCGCTCACTTGATCATTGGGCGACGTACAAATGCAAAAGCATGCTTTGCTTTAGGCAGTGAACTTATTGCCATCCACGGGTATTTTTCACCCACCCAAGGATATATATATATATATATATATATATATATATATATATATATATATATATATATATATATATATATATATATATATATATATATATATATATATATATATATGCATGCTTTCCGAGCGTTGTAAATGTTCACGCTTCGAGTCCACGCGGCAGGTCCTGGTCCCGCATATGTATAATATGGAATAGAGAGAAAAAAAGAGTAGCAAAGTGCATACGTACTTGTGCGCGAACGATTTCCAAGACACTTTTCACGTAGCTGATGGAAGCTCCTCGAATGGCGGAAAGTAGAAATTCAAAATTACATACTGCATCTTGATTGAGCCGCTTAGAATCCCCTGTAAAAAATAAGAGGAACAAGTGATATAATATATAGATATTTTAGAAAAAATGTAACGCAGCACGAAAGAATAACGGTGCTTGTTGCCATAGTAGCGGGACTTGAATACTCCAAGCTTGGTTGGAAATACGCGTGATGGTAGGCAACAAGTTTGTCTTACCGTTAGGTGCGGCTATTCAGTCACGCAAAAAAAAAAAAAGAAAAAAAAAGGCTCACCGTTCCCAGACATTCCTTCTGCTCGATAAAGTATACTAGATGTTGGATTGCGCAACATGTTGACGGTACAAACAGAAGAGAAACACAGACAACGGAACTCAGTGAAGGCGCGATCCCACTGCAGAACGACTGCACTGTTCGTTGTCTCTTAATGCCCCAAACTTTACTGATCTTTCTGTATTTGTGTAGACCCCAATGCGAAGTCTACTAATTCAGTCTAACGTGTTCATTAACGCTGATGTGCAGTTTGAGAGGTGAACACGATGTGGCGTGGGCCGCGCAGCATGATGGCCAGTCCGGCCAGTCCTGGTTAACGGCCTCGTGAAGTTGTGCCACTCTGTTCCAATGCTCGGTGCCAATAATCCGCACGTTAAATTTAGATGACGCGCTGACATGCCCCTGGCACGACATAGCGCTCCGTTGTGTGTGCTTCTGTTTTGTGTGTCCCGTCAAAATGTTGCGCAATCCAACATCTAGTATTCTATTTCCTACACGCCTAGCCTTCAACCTTAGCTTGCTCGATAAACATTTTACTTTCGACTTCATTTGCCGAAAGCTCATTAGACCCTACTTCAACATTTACATTTCGAGAATGTACTTCGCGCACGTGCCGGGGTGTTAGTATGATTAATCATCAACAATAATAAAAAAAGAACATCTGAATGATCTCGTCAGAACTCTTCAGAAAAGGTTACCTTACCACTATGAAAAAGGTGCTGCCAAAGCTCGTCTACTTCTCGGAGAAGATCGGACCAGTCCTCTTTCCTCTTTGATTTGCTTGAATCATCAAATGCCGGTCCCTATGAGAAAGAGGGGAGATCTGCACATCATACATTGTTCAGATGGAGTGGCGTTGCAACGGTTAATAAGTGGTAGAAAGCAGTATTAGTATAGGACCCAGAAGGAAACCCGTAATCAACTTCATTTCCCTCAACAAGTCATACTACAGTGACCCACCCAACAGAGAAAGGAGGAAATCTTAGATGCCTTGTTTCGGCGGTATTTTTCTATTTGCGATTGACAATATCCGATGAGCCACCGTAGACCACATCGAGCATTTTAAGAATTCATAGCTGGATGAGTCGCTTTCTAGCTGCGATATCTTTCTCACATGGTCATATTAGTGTGCACTCCATTGCCGTAAGGATTTATCGAGGCTTTTCGCTGACATTCTAGGATACTGAAAAAGAAAATACAGCAACGTAACACTAGATTCATAGCGACATATTCAATAAAATACTTCGGAACTGGTTAATGCTCGAGGGCCGTCGGATATGCTACGAGGAGCTGCGAAAGCTGCTTTGCATGTGATTCGATCATGTATAAAAGGCGCATTCCACATAAACTTCCACTTAATGCGTCCCATTATGCTCCACGACCTGAATCACACTATAATGAAAAAAAAAGAAAAAGGGAAGAGGGGAGGAATAAGAATGGTAAATTAACGAGCACTGAACGACATGAGAGTGATAAAAAAACCACTGCCGACGTTAATGCCGGGGAGGTCACTAGAGATAATTGGCAAACGGTGCACTAAGTAGGATTAAAGGTACAATGAAAGCGCGAATAAATTTGGCGGAAGTCTTAAGAAACTTTGTGAAAAGTGAGGCGATGCTACAGTGATAGGCTTTGTTAAGTATATAGTGCAAACATTATCTAGTGCATGGTGCTCCTACGGAGGAGCACAGTGCGTTTTGCAAGACTGACGTTTCTACAGACGTCTAAACTTCAATTTTTTTTTTCGGAGAGTAGGCAGCTCTAATGTACGGCTAAATATATATGAATTAGCGGGCACAATATGTGGAAATATCATGCATCTCTTCTTCAGTAAGGCTATTTTCGTCCCAACGGGCAGTTTGCGAGAGGCATGACAAGGCTTCGGTATTATGTAACAACGTGAGAAACGACAGGGGACAGTGCTATCGAATGCCCGACTACCACAGATCACAATGTAGTAATTGTGGCCGCCACTGATGAAAGTTTATCGATGGGAACTTTCTGAAAGAAAAATTAAAGGTGGGCTTTCGTGCAACTATTTTTTTTCCGTACAGACGAAGCTCAAAATTGCAGCTTCTAAAGACCAAGGTTACGTACAACACGCCCCCCCCCCCCCCCCCCCCCCCACCGACATCGCACGTCGCATTCGCGTCTCTTCCACCACGAGGTTGGTTGCCGCGCGGGCTTCTCCGAGCTGGAGCGGTGTGGCGATGAGCGCATGGCGCCCAAGTACGCACCTTCTCCTCCTTCTGCATGAGGAAGCCGAGGTGAAAGGCGTTGGCGAGTTCAGCGTGGCTAGCGATTGCCTCAGCGCGGTCGGACAGGTATCGCTGGCGGACGCAGGTGCCGATGCAGCGGTGGCTCCACTGCAGGTATGACCGGCAGTCCACGTACGACTCCTTCAGCAGCACGCCTGCACATACACGGCCATGTCGGGGGCATGTCAGCGCGTCATCTCATATTAACGTGTGGATTATTGGCGCTGGGCATTGGAATAGAGTGACACAACGTCGCGAGTCCGGTAACCAGGCCTGGCCGGGCCAGACGTCATTCCGCGCGGCCTGCGCCGCATAGTGTTCACCTCTCAGACTGCACAGCAGCGTTAATAAAAACGCACGAACACACGCACATACATACATACATGCATACATACATACATACATACATACACGCACACATACGTACGTATGTACATACATACATACATACATACATACATACATACATACATACATACATACATACATACATACATACATACATACATACATACATACATACATACATACATACATACGTACGTACGTACGTACATACATACATACTCGCGCGCGCACTCGCAGGCATATTTAGTTCACTTATTGAGAACTTCCAGTCCCACTATTTACCATACATCCTGCGTTTAGTGACTTTGTAACCTCCCGACGTCTCTTCTGTGTCCGGATGTGCGCAAGCTTCTCACTGAATATGAAAGGCACAGCCGGCAGGTTTGTTTGAACGGAACAGTAGAGCTCTATAAAGGAAGATGGGGAAGAAAAAAACAAACAGCATAGAAACGCCCTACTGGACGAATCTTGCCAGCACCTCTGAGACAGCGCAAGGACTGGGCGCTTTGAGGCATGACGTCAAGCAGCTAGGTCGATAGCTCATACATTTTAATATGGGATTGCAAAGCATGGGTTCAATCTTTCTTTTTCTTCTGCGAAATCCAGCTTTCTGTGGTAGACTCAGCCTACTTTTACGAGAAAAAGATTGAGAGTGCGCAAGCCTTGTGACATCTAGGAAGTTGGCATAGTGGTTTGTGTCGGTATAGTTGCATTGGTACGGTTTGAATTTATATAGTTGGTTGCTTCCAAGGGCTGCATCCATGAAAATGCAGCCGCTGCGGGCCGGAGTCGAAGCCACGACCTCGTGCTCGGCCGCAAAACGCCACTGAGTCACCGTGGCGGGTACGAAAGGACGGGTAAAGGAAGAAGAAAGCGAAGAGGAAGCAAGTCGGCGATAGGCTGTCCAGATCCCGCTTAACACATTTAGGTCGTGCGGTAAGGTTAAAGGGCCCTCACCAGGCACCGTCGGTAATATTGGTTATACAATACGAGCTGCAAAGGGCCGTCCAGGGAGCTTTCTGCGGCAAGAATATTAAAACAGGATACATAGTGTGTTTTATTTCGAACACCTAAAAGAAAAAAAAGACCCTAGAAAATTCACTCGAATTACGTCGCTGCTGATTACTTATTTGCCCAGGCGGACACCCTTTGCATGAAAAAAAGACGCTTCATTCACTAATTAAACTAATTGCACTAATTAACACCTGAGCTAGAAACTTCACGGCCTATGCTTATATTAGACAGCTGAAGGGAATTGTCATGTAAGTACAGTTACAGGGTTCTACATTTCGAAATGACCATGTAGGCCGAAGTAACTAGCGTCAAATCATTCGTTAAGTTTACCCGATGCTGCACGCGGCCCCCGAAGTGCGGCTCTGTGTGATATTTATTTATTTATTTATTTATACTGTCGATCTCATCAGGCACCATAACAGGAAGGGCATTAACATAGTTATCTTACAATGTAACGACAATAATTAGCACAATATTAAGACTACACACACTACATAGACAATTAGCAAAGGCAAACAATGTAGTAGGCAGAAAAATAACATACCATATTGTAGTAATGTTGCGAAAAGCAAGAGGTAATCAAAAAGGTCGACAATTTAGAAAGGTGAACAAAATGGTATTCATTAATTACGCAATAATACATGGCAGTAAATTTAAGAGCAACAAGGGGTAATGAGATAGTCTGTCAAATAGCAATGGTGGTAAGTAATAATTACCACAGAAAAGGAGGTAAACAATTTGCATAAATAAATAATGGTACTCAGTAATAGAAAATAATAGAAGTTATAAAAGTTAGGTAAGCACAAGAGGTAGCAATCCAGAAGATACGTTTCAGGCGTCGTTAAATAGCATGATCTTGAATTACATAGCGCGAAGTGTATAGACAGAGACTAGAAGCGACAGGACGAGCGCTCATCCTGTCTGCTTCTAGTCTCTGTCTGTGTCACTTCGCGCTACAATTCAAGATCACGTTACCGTACCAACTCGCCCAACTTTCTATCCTTTTGCGTCGTTAAATAAATTGGGATTATGTACAAGATACAATGAAATAAGACAAAATGGCACAGAAATAAATGGTGACATAGGTACGTCATAATTGTGAAGCATGCAATGCATTTTCGGCTAATGTTAAAAAAAAACAGATAGGTCGGGCTGTTTGTAATACTAGCGTCCAGCTTACTCCATTCACGCTTCATTAAAGGGACAAACGAATGTTTATGACTTTTCTTATGAAATGGGTGTTCGTTTAATGATAGTGAGTGTTTATGTCGGGTGAGTCATGTTTGTCCTATAGATAAGTATTTGGAACTGTCTATTGTTAATTCATTATGAATACATAATGTCTAATCGCGCAAGCTTGGCTCGGTTTTGGTAAGCTCAGTATACCGGTCTGTTTTAGCAATTCTGTGGGTGAGTCTGTTAACCTATATCTATTGTAAATATATCTTAGTGCCTTCCTTTGAATTGCTTCTAGTTTGTTAATGAGTTATTTCGTGAAAGGGAACCAAACAGCGTTAGCATATTCTAATACAGATCTGACAAATGTGTTATATGCTAGTAGTTTTGTTTTGGAGGTGCTAGACTGCATGAGAAATCTGTTTAAAAAAAATAACCTTTTTTTAGTGCGGTCGAGGTAACGTTGTTAACATGGCGCTCCCATCTGAAGTCGTGTGTTAATGTTAAGCCAAGGTACTTGTACTCCTTCACTTTGTTAAGTGTCGCGTTATTTATACTGTAGGTAAATTATGATCTGACCTTTTTTCTCATAATTGAAAAAGTAGCAGATTTTTTAATGCTTAAAGTCATTTGCCATTTGTTAAACCATTTGTATACAAGTGACAAAACGTCGTTCAAAGCTACATGGTAATTATAAGAATTGATTATCTGACACAGAACACAATCGTCAGCAAAAAGTCTAACATTGACTGGAATATTAGAAGGCAGATCATTAATGTATATGAGAAATAAAACTGGAGCCAGACCACTTCCTTGTGGAATTCCGGATCCTACGCTAGATTTAATGGAATATTGCTGGTTAACTTCTACAAATTGGGTGCGGTTAGTAAGGTAGTCTTTGATCCACTTGGGAATAACGCCTTTTCCCAAGGTAAGTTCGAGTTTATAAATTAATATGTGTTACGCGATCGAATGCTTTTGAAAAATCTACAAAGATTAGATCGATTAGTTTCTGTAGATCAATGCGTAACGATACATCGTGGACAAGCTCAATCAGTTGTGTGACCGTGGAACCTCCTTGGCGAAAACAATGCTGACAATCTGTTAGCCTTTCTTCCTGTTCAAGGTGTTTGGTTATGTGCTTTAAGATAATGTGTTCGAGTAGTTTACAGTCTGTGCATGTTAGATTGGCCCGTAGTTAGCGGGTTCTGTTTTGCTTCCCAATTTATGAATTCGTTTCACTTTAGCTGTTTTTCAATCCTTAGGGAGGGTGCCTGAGGACATTGATTTGTTAAAAATTATTAATCGGTACTTGGCCATCCACTCAGCGTATCTGCGAATGAATGCATTTGGTATACATCAGGTCCTGGTGATTTCTTTGGGTCTAAGTAGTAGGTTAAGTATGCCTGTTTCGGTTAGTGTAAGTGGCTCTAGTGGCTTATTTCTAGAGAAGCCTCTGGTGGTAGTGTGTCGTTGTCCTCTGTGAAAACGGAGCAGAAATAGTCGTTAAGCGAGTTAGCAGAGTTTCTATTATGTTCATTTGAGGCTGCGTTGTCGTTACGATTTTTTTTTGTTAATGTAGCTTCAAAACTTCGTGGGAGCAGTTTTCAAAAAGTATGTCAGTTTATTAGCAAAGTAGAACTGTTTAGCTGTCCTAATTTTTTATTTCATACATTGGATAGCTGCGCTGAGATTGTCATGCGTCAATTTTAATGGGTTAGCTTTCAGCAATTTTCTCATACGGTTTACTTTACGTTTCACATGTATACTAATGTTGTGGGCTTCTCCTCCGTACTCTTGGGACAAAGGAACGACAACACAGTAGTGCAAACAATCACAAGGGCATTTATTGCACCTTTCATAGATCAATGCCTGCTAGCCGAGCTGCTATCCACAAAACATGCCGATGGGCGCGCGACAAATCTAGAAGTCCGACTTACCGCGACCTGATAGCGAGCGAATATGTTCGCCCCATGCTGGATCCCAACGCCTGGTCGTTCGCGCGTACTGTCACGCGAACGGTGTCCAAGGCGGCCACGCGAGACGGTCTCGCAGAAGCATGGGTCGGCGCACGCGCAGCACGGCACGTCCGTCCCGCTTGCTTCCCGAACCCAAAGAGAGAGCGCCTTGTCTCTCGGCGCCCGAGTAACCCCGCCGCGGCGCGACACTCGCGCCATCTCTCGCACCGCGCTTGTACCACTCCGACCGCCGCGGGCGCCAAGCCACGCGAGCCGTGCGGGAAAACAGCATATCAGGGGATGCGTGAGAGTCGCGCATCCCCACAATGTATACATCAGTATACATTAGTAAACGTCACGCGTTATCCATGGATTACGGCTGCTTAGTTTCTTTTTTTTAGATGGTACGCATTTGGTTACACAGTGAGATATAATGACGTTAAACGCGAGCCACAATGTATCGATGTCCATATTGCTGTTATGTGAAAGTTGGAAAAGCGAGTCGTATTCATTAATTAGGTAATCAAGTAGTGTCGTTAGCTTTACCATAGTCGAGGTAAGCGACGATATGTAATCACACGAGCTTGTGCTTGCGATAGGAAGCTATAATTTGCAACTGCACTAGCTCACGTTATCTTCTCTGAAGCCTCTCGTGTGGGATGCGCTAAAGCTGCACCACTAGTGCAAGCTGTGTTCTCCTTACCGTTCTCCTTCATCGTCCGTTAACAATTTCTGTACCAACCTCGATCATATTTTACATACTGTATCACTAGAAAATAAAAGTGGGTGATATAAACATAAATTTACTCGATGAAACATCATCCATCTGTACTAAATAAACGAGTTTATTGCATAGCTACGGATATGATTGCTTAATTAACGTTCCCACTCGCGAAGTCTCTAATGGTACAGGCACACTTATTGATCACGCTCTTTCTAGCCTGCTTCATTCACCAGAGGCAAAAGTTTTGAACATCGACATCACTGATCATTACTCCCTGCTCTTATGCTTCAATTCCAACGTACGACCTTGCCCGCCTTCACATACTAAGGATGTTCTGGACAAAGTCGGCTTCATAACTGCTGTTGCTAATACAAATTGGTCTGAAATTAAATCACTAAACGACCCACAGAAAGCCTTTTCCACATTTTTTTCACGTAATATATCATACTTACGACAGTTCACCTTCAAAAAGAAATGCAAAAAAACTGTAGCATTTTCTCACAATCCATGGATTTCGCAGCAGTTATTAACAGCATTGCGCAAGCGGGATAACTTATATAGGGAAACCAAAACGCAACCGTTGAACATGAACTTACGTGCCCAATATAAAAACTTCTGTAAGACTCTTACCTGTAAACTAAAATGAGATAACGATTGTATTTCGAGCAAAAAACTTTACAGGCGGGTAATAACACTAAAGAAATGGGAAATCGTCAACTCCTTCTTAAACAGCAACTCACTACTAAACCAAGTATCCAGAATTTTATATGATGGAGTAGCGCTCAATTCCCCTGCCGATATAGCTGAGGCTTTTAGTAGTTTTTTCTTTCTTAACAATTTACCTTCTCCTACACAGATCCTCAGCCTGAACCATCTACCTCCATTCATTCTTTTTATTTCCTACAACGCCAGAAGAAATAACTGCTGTTATAATTAATCTAAAAGTAACAAGCGCTGGAATTTATGATGTCCACCCTGCTAACATTAAATTATTTGTGCACTTAATTTCAGATATACTTTCATTTATTGTTAATTTAATATTCAAGACTGGTTTATTTCCTTCTGAACTTAAGCGTGGCAGAATCATCCCACAGAGCTGGCACTCATTCATCTTACTGACCAACTAAAGAAAAGTTTATCGACGAAGGATTTCTCGCTGTCTCAGTTTTTATCGATCTAGCGCAAGCATTTGATCGCATAAATCATAATATTGTTACGTCCAAGCGCGTAAAAGGGATATTCTCTAAGCTCGAAACAATTATCATTTGCGGTACTGTTCTTTCGCTACTAAAAAGATACTTATATAACAGAGTTCAAGCTGTTTTTGTCTCCAGTGCTTATTCTCGACAGCGAACCACTAACATAGGTGTGCCCCAGGGCTATACCCTGGGGCCACTTCTGTTTTTGGTTTGTATTAATGATTTACCTAACCGTCGTTCTTCCACAAAATGCGTTCTGTACGCAGATGACACCACTATATTCACCTTTCATAAATATATCTCGTCTCTCGTTAATAAATTAAATGCTGACTTAGAAAATATCCTAGGGTGGTGTAATGTTAACAAGTTATCTATTAATGCAACCAAGACTAAATTTGTTGTATTCGCTTCACATCAGCGAAACACACCATCCATTCCACCCATCACTTTTGGTCCTCACCGCCTTCCTCCAAGTTCGTGTTTATCATTTCTTCGTATTCTACTTGATTGTACTTTGAAATATCACAATCATATTGCTCACGTAAAAAAGAAAATAGCTTATGGTATACGTATCCTAATCAAAACACGCCCTTACTTCGCACGTACCACCTTACTCTCACTTTACCACTCTTTTGTCCACTCTCACATTACTTATGGCATGGTATGTTCGGGTAATACCTATAATACTCATACTGCATCTCTCCAGACAGTTTAGAACCGAGCCATAAGAATAATTACTTGCAGTCCACGCTTTTCTAATGCCACTTCCCTACTACACGAGAATAACATCCTTACCATTTCTGGACTCCCTAAATACAACCTAAGTATTTTTTTCTATAAATTTGTGAATTATGAGCTACCATCGATCCCCTTTTCCCCATGTAACCTGGAGATCCGTAGTACCACCAGATTTGCGTTGAATAAAAATTTTCTTTTACCAAGAATGCGCACTAACTATGGTAAGCAGACTATAATTCACTTCCATGTCAGTATGGAACACTCTTCCTTTCATAATGAAAAACGGAAGATCGTTACCACAATTTAAAATAGAACTAAAATGAATTTATTATTGACAGATTAACGACAAGGCTTACTGTATTCGGTCTTTGTTCGCCTTTCTTCTTCCTCTCTTTCTTTTCTTTTGTTGTTGTAAATAAACTGTTGGTATTTTGTTCCCGCACAATTTTTCCTGCTACCATGAGATATGCTAAACCTTGTTATTATTTGTAATCAATTCTGTATTTAGTTCTGTAACCGTTTTTTTCTTGTTGCTTGTATACTTCCTTATTATATGCTACTGTTGCTTTGAGATGTTAACTATAATAACTGTTCTCGTGCAGGAGGTCCCGATACAGTCTTTGACTATGCAACCTCTTTCTGCATACTATATACTTGTAATGTGGCCTAACTTCTAATAATAAATTCTGATTTTGAAGGCTGTAGTCAACAGCGGAACTTGTGATCACCTAGCGTTTACGTGGCTTGCCTAGGTTGTTTGTAGGTTTTGCGAGGTTATGCTAGGTTGTGCTAAGTTGTTGACTCGACGGGCTTGACGCTGGAAGTTTTCGAGCAGTCGCAGGCCGGGATCGCTTTCTCGGCGACGTCGAGCGTTCAGGCGCCGACTCTCGCGTTCCCTGGACTGAAACTCGGGGTCCTCGACTCGGCGTCGTCTCTTCTCAGCCGGAGCTTCGGAGCGTTGTTCCGGATCAGCTCGGCGGCGACGCATCGCTTCTTGCTTGGCACTACAGCCCTCTTCCTGGTGTGCCGCTTCTTCTTCGGGCGTCCGGACTTTCTTCGGTCTTCCCATGGCAGCAGTACGTACGCACGGAGTACAGGAGGCAAGAGGTGTGTCGCCGCGCCGGCTGTTCCGAGATTTTACTCGCCTGTTACGTCACGACTCCGCCCTACGCGCGTGGGGTGCGAGGAGGTTACGTGGCTCGGTGCTCTCGCAGGTGGTTGCTAGGCAACACGAGGCGGCGCACAGCTGGGCTGAGCCAGGGTCCCTCGCTGAGCTTTCTGGTAACACTCCACGGCGGAACTAAAAGCTTACACAGCTCCGCTGTTAAAAAGACTAAGATGGGAAAAGACGCACACGTACTCATGCACAGAAATCTTGAGGCAGCCGCCGTCATTAGCAGAGTGCATGCTAGGTGGCGCTACAATACCTCGCCGCAGCAAAAGCAGGGGCGACGGTGTTAGAATACCTATTTCTAACACCGCGGCAGAGGCTTCACTAGAGTGTACTAGAATACGTTTGAGTGGGACGAACGGCGGGGGCGGCGCATGCTTTGCAGTGAGGCGCGCGAAGACGGAAAATAATGTGGTTGCGCTGAGATCGAAGTGTATTGGGCCGCATCAAGGTCGCGCCGTTGAAAACTGCTGGTGATACTTCTCGGAAGAGTCATTCGTACTACTTCGCGCGCTGGTATATGAGCTCAGACCGCTCAAACGGTGTTTCTAATTGGATATGACACATATTTATGACTTAGGAACTGATTCGTTTTTTTCTCTTTATTCATTATATATATTTTAATGCCGCTCGGTGATTGCGCGTGCATTGCACCTGCAGTGTCGGCTTTTATTCCAGTTTGTTATTGTACAGTTCCCCTTGGAGAACTAACTTTTTTCTTGTCTTTCAAGCAACATGTATCTCTCGAGTATATTTTTGCGCATATCGTTTTGCATTAGTAGGTCTTGGGAAACGCAAAAGCATGCAAACTTTATCCTTGCCGCTTCAAACAAATAAAAAAATATCTGTCCCATCCGGCACCCTGTACTCAGATTTACGGGAAGTATTCTTACAGAAAAAGAAACGAAAAACTTCAGTGAAACATTTCATTCATGTTTCCGTCTTCCTCGTGTAGCAGAATGCCGAGTAATTTGTACGGGTTCTTTTATTGCGGTCGGACCTCGGGCACCGAAAAAAGTTTTACATAGCCATTATACAGGGTGTCCCAGCTAACTTTACCCAGAGTTTAAAAACATGCAATATGCTAAAAAACAAAAAAAAAAATATTCCGCGCGACTGGCCGCTCAAGGCACTTTGCGTGTATTCGCGGGCTTCTTTCACGCTCGGAAAAACACTTTGTGTAGCACGTATTGAGGAACAGAAAGCTGTATCGGGAGTTTTTCGTGTCGCTCTACAATTCTCTCATTGGCACTTTTCATCTAATTGAAATATTTGAGAAGTTGATTAATTTATGAAGACTAATGATATAATTGGGCGGAATGAAGAAATAGCCTGAGTATCTCCAAGCTACGGCAAACAACATTACTTTTGTTCTGTCCAGCTACGTGGCATTCGCATATTTTGAAACTCTGGCTAAAGTTAGCTGGGACGCCCTGTATATGCTCATATTTGGCCTGTAAGCCATGTGAAATTTTTTGTCCAACACTTTCCAGACAAATCTTCGTGCTCTACAGGCTATATATACAAGCTCGGGCTCTTAGGGTTTGTCTTGGTTTGCCAAAATGCACATCGACAGTGGCGACTATTGCAATCGCCCAGGACCAACCCATACAAACACACATTGCGGTGGAAGGGTTGAGAGTGCACATTAGGCACTTTGCCCGTGCCCGTTCCCATCATCTGGCAACACTACCGTCAGAAAGGCCGCAGGCACCATTTTGTGCTACGATTTCTGATTATTACACCCACCTTCCATCAGGCTTCACCCCCGCAACTAAGCCATCGATTCCTCCATGGTGTTTGGCTCGACCCGCAGTGCACCTCACCGTACCAGGAATCAGGAAAAAATCTGAGCTGTCATCACCGGCTCTTAGACAACTAACTCTGCTCCTTTTGCACGAGAGGTACGCCGAACACGTACATATTTATACTGATGGATCGGCAACTCCCCCAGTGTTCCTCTGGAGCCGTGGTTTTCCCAGCGAAAGCCACCACCATCAGTTTCAAGACGTGTCACCCAACGACACCGACGGCTGCGGAACTTGCAGCTCTTCGCGCTGTACTTCGTCTTGTCCGCCAAGAACAACCTCGAAGATTGTCAATATTCAGTGACTCGAAGGCAGCACTACAGTCTTTCCTGTCAGCCGTGCGGCGTGGGCCACACGAACAACTGGTATGATATTAGAGAACTAATCCATACCTTGACTAAGAAAGGACACCACGTGACATTTCAGTGGCTTCCAAGTCACTGCGGTGTCATAGGGAACGAACACGCCGATAACGCTGCTCGGTCGGCTCTTCAAGGCGACGAAGAGGAGCCGATACCGTTATCAAGGACAGATGCCGCTAGAAAACTTCGAATGCTCACCCGTGACATCACGTTCTCCTTGTGGAACGCAGGAAGTTTTCAAAGCAACTGGCTGCCCAATCTATACTCCTCTCTACGCCTTTGCATTCCAGCTAGCCTCTGCCGTCACGAAGGTACCCTGCTTTATTGAATATGGCTAGGGGTGGTCTTCACTAAGTCCTTTGAATTCCGAATCGGATGGGCCGACGACGCCTCTTGTGATGACTGTGGTAGCGAGGAGACTCTTCAACACCTTCTCTGTGACTGTCCTCGCTACAATTTGCAGAGACGATTGCTCGAAATCGCGATAGGGCGATTCAACCAAAGACCTATAATAGAGGAACTTATTTTAGAATGCCGAAATCACTAACCATCGCAGCGGAGGGCGACGAGGGCACTGTTGCACTATTTAAGGGCAACAGAATTGGACAAGTGGGTGTAGCCTGAACAGATGTTTATAGTGCTGCAAGTGCTACTGTGCTGTGTGGGGACGGTATACAGTGACAGTATTTGACTATGATTGTGTGTCTATACTCCTTTTTTTTTCTTTATCTCTACTTTGCTATCATTTTACCTCCCCCTCCCCTCTCTCTCCAGCGTAGGGTAGCAAACCGGATCTACCCATCTGGTTAACCTCCCTGCCTTTCCCCTTTCTTTCGTCTGTCTCTTTTGTCCAGTCCATGCTTAAGAACAAAACAAACGAAGAAAAAAGAAAGCGGCGCAGTAGCCTAATTAGTGGCTATGTAGTGGATATGGCGTTGCGCTGCTAAAATTGAGCTCACGGGTTCAAACCAGGTCGCGGAATTCGACGGGAACGAAATGAAAAAAAAAAAAACACTCGTGTACTTATGTGTAGGTTCGCGTTAAAGAACCCCAGATGGTGAGAACTGAACAGCGTGCCCCATAATAATATCGCCCGACTTAAAACGCCAGAATTTGTTTAATAAACAAAATTTTCAAAATGAGGTAGCTGCGTTCTTCGGCTTTCTTCTAGGGGTGTAAATTAAAGAAATTATTCTAGAATCTGATTTCCAAGAAAGAAACAGGTTACGCTTATGTTATATATTTCATGCCTGAACGTAATGCCGTTCCCAACTTTACGTCCGCTCAAATAAGCAGCTTCTGTATTATAAACGACTGCTTTCAGTTATCCGGTGCACTATCATGAGGACAATAACGAAGCAATTAAAGCAGCGGCATTCTTCACAAACAGGTAGATATACTTGTAGATCTGCGGTGTTCGTTGAAGCAAAGTGTGGTACCATATTGGGCCTCCAGTTTTAATGAGTTGCAGACATGGTGAGACTTTAAAAAAAAAAAAAAACGTTTTGTTTGCCTGAATCAAGTTAGCAGATTTACAGGCTGCCCCAAAACGGGGCGTTTACATTGAATGACAGTTGGGAACTTGTTCAGGAGAACCGAGCCGTCGGTGCATACATGCGCGTGATCGCTGTCTCTTTCATGCACGGGAAGCTTGGTAAGTTGTTTGAGAGCTGGCAACGGTAAGCCTGCTTTCTTCTGGATACCAGATATTGTCAGGTGGGCTTGGAGTTGAACGAGACACCAAAGAGGCGTCGAAGGGTTCGCTGCCAGTGTGAAGCCAGATGGTATAACGACTCACTCAGTTTTGCAAAACGAGGTGCGTGGTCTCTTAGTGGGTAGAGAAGCTAAATGGCGACGAGGTGTCCCGGCACGATGGCTCATGCGTTCCCTGAATTCTTCAACTGTAATGTACATCGTGATGAGGTAAACTCGAGCGATCGCGACAGTTTCCGCCGTGAAGGCGCATCGAGAAAGGTCTATGACAAATACGAAGAGCCTGAGCCTGAATGCCTTGGATCATACGGAAGCTTGTTTTGTTTGCATTAGTCAGCGCGAGCACGCGACATTGTAAAAAGCTTAGAAAAAGCGCTCTATATAAGGTGTCCCACGTAACTTAATATTAAATTAAATTACGGGCTTTTACGTGCCAAAACCACTTTTTGATTATGAGGCACGCCGTAGCGGAGGACTCGGGAAATTTCGACCACCTGGGGTTCTTTAACATGCACCTAAATCTAAGTACACGGGTGTTTTCGCATTTCACCCTCATGGAAATCTGGCCGGGATTCGATCCCGCGACCTCGTGCTCCCACGTAACTTGAGCCAAACGTTAAAGATACGCAAATGCCACGTAGCTGGACAGAGCCAAGGCAATACTGTTTGCCGTCGCTTGGAGACACTCAGATTTTTTTTTTGCATTCCGCCTAATTACAAAATCAGCCTTAATTAATTAATCATCATCTCAAACTTATAATTATATGAAAGTGTCAATGCGAAAATTGTAGAGCAACATCAATAACTGCCAATACAGCTTTCTGTTGCTCAACACGTGCTACATAAAAGTGTTTTTCGAAGCATGAAATTAGGTCTAATTATGTAATTAGAGGAAATGTAAAAAAAAAATAATCTGAGTATCTACAAGCGACGGCAAATAATATTATCTTGGTTTTGTCGAGAAACATGGCGTTTACATATGTTTAAAGTTTGGCTCAAGTTACGTGGGCACCCGGTATAACTGCCGCATAGTACTCATAGGCATTCCACATCACTTTCCGGTAAATTAATCGAAAAGATGACAGGTATACCTGTCAATCTCTTCTTCCTGTACGACACGTGAGGACTCCACGAAAGGTCTCTATCAATAATGAGACCTAAAGTCTGTGTGTCGTCCTATACTGTAAAGTTTGCCTATTGATTGATATGCTGTAATATGCCATAGGCTTACGCGTAAACGCCACAAGGGCGCATTTCTCAGATGAGACTTTGAGGCCTTAATTGCGGAGATTATTGTCCGAATTGCAGCCTTCTGAAATCTTGCATGCACCTGAAGGCGTGTTGCACCGCACGCCCATATGCAGATATGATCCACATATTCATAGCAAGACAGGTAGCCTATGCTTACAATACGCACAGCTGCACGAGGCAGAAGCTAAAACCTTTCAAGGTGAGTTGACTTCGTTTCTAGCACCACTGCCTCACAAACCCTCCTGTAGTGAACGAAAGCGTTGAAATGAAATCAAGACACAAGAGCTACCTCAAAGCCCCTGTGTCTGATAGAGGTGAGTGTAAACGGGTTATACTTGGACACTTATATCGCGTGGAAGCAGCGAATTGGTACGCTTTAACATTACAGACTAAAAATGTTGCAATCTACTGAAGCTACGGACTAAAAGCCGTCTATGTAAGACAGCAGGCCTGCTCCTTTAAGACGGCAAGATTCTCTTTTCCCTCTTTCCGTCTTTTCTAACTTACCAGAAGCACCAAGTTTGTGGTGTCATTGGGCAGAGCCCGAAGCCTTCCGTTTATGGCCCCGGCAGTGACTTGGGTCCCTTTAAGCCCCGAAAGTGCGCTTAAGACCGTAACGCAAAACAATAAGGAATCGACATCTAAATCGAGCCAGAAAGTTGCTTCCAAACGTGGTGCCTCACGTTATACAAACTTAGTGCGCCGATTTTCCTGTTTCTTCGTCCGGCTGCACGTTCGTTTGGAGGCGCACCAAAAGGTGTTGAAGGTTGGAGACGATACGGCGGCAAAACAAGGGGGAAAAGTAAAGAGCCACATGTTATCCTTCTCTGTTCCCGTTGCGCGCAGGTTATAAACGCATCTTCGTTCAATGTTTATGTTTTTAAAAAGAGATGAACCGATATCCGCCCTCGGCACTCGTATAGCAGCTTTGCGCAAAATCTTCCGGCAGCTCACCGGGCACATTATGATAAGGAGGCAACGTATCGATATAAAAAGTACGCAGAAGAAAGAGCGGGATAAAAATAAATAAAAGAAGCGGAGTTTCCCACCACAGCCT